>NW_015632734.1:324036-365732 GCF_001515625.1 Sinocyclocheilus rhinocerous
TTGTTAATAATATTTCAAGATGAACACTTACTGGACTGAAGCATCTTAGGTTTATTATTTGATTATCCATGCATTATTTTTTGGGGGAAAAACCGTGTTAAAATGTATCAAATATAATGCAACAGGATTTTGAAGAACGTATATTTGTTCATCTCTCAATCATTGTATTGCATTATATGTTTTGCCCACAATAATAAAAACTAGAGAGCTAATCATGAAGCTAAGCATTTTAAATGTGATCTTACTAAAACATATTATTAGGAGATGCAGAGTAACAACTGATATTTACACGCGTTCTATGTAGTCTGCTATATTTTTATAAAGATCATTGATTTACATGACAAGCTCTCAGAATTTTATCTTACACGGTCAGATGTTTGCATTTATGTTTTATGTAACCACTGAAAACTAATCACCCTCTTTTTTTCTTTTACAGATTGCCTTCTCCAGCCTTTTGCTGCAAAATGTGCTGTATATATAAAATAATTATTATGCATGCATTATTTTCTCAGTATTTGGATTTATGTATTTATTATGAAAGGCAAATGTGCTCTTTATCAGTTTTCTTGTAAAATAAAATGGAAAAATGCATACTGTGGTTGCACATATAATGACTCGCCATGGCAGACTGTTGAACTGTTAATATTTAAAATAATATGTTGCCAAACAACATGATTAGATGATTGATGGCTGACTCGCTGTGCTTCGTTTGTTACTTTTGTTTTTCCCGTTTGGTCTGAGCTGTTTATGAGCGACAGACCACAGAACAAAGTGTGTACATCCTCTTGAGAGAAAGTGATCAGCTGCTCAATAATGTTCACTTTATTGAAGCAGAGCGTGTAGATGAGCAGGGCTGTAATGTGAGACTAGCTGTTCCAGTAACAGTTTGGTACAGATCTTAAATTTGCATCACTGCTTCTCGTGTTGATATTATAAAACTCCCTCTGGTAATCGATTCATTCCAACTACACACGTTTCAGAAAACATAACATCTGGAAAGTAACACACTGCATGGTCTTGAATGGCATGGTTGTGAGTTGGGGTGAAGTTTCAGCCTTGTACAGTGTCGGTGTTCTCAATCCAGTCTTGACAGCTGTTTTGTATCCTAAACTATCTGAAAATTAAAATAAACAATTTCAAGTTTTATTGTGTGCTGGCTACTTTTAAAACTCTTGAATAACCTGTATTAAGGTTACCAAAAATTGTAAATACTTATGAGCCTGTCTGCAGAAATATATTCATATATATAAAGAGAGGTTTTAAATAGTATATGGTTATAACAGTTTACACCTTATAATTGGAGACAACTGTTAAGAAAAACGGTAACACTTTATTTCGATAGTCCACTTTAGACATTCTATTAACAGTAAGTAACTTTGCAACTACATGTCAACTAGCAGTTAGTAGAGTATTAGTAGACTGTCTGCTTAACATATTCTAACACTTTCTTTGTCAACTTATTCTACTAACCCTAAACCTACCCTAACAGACTACTCTGAGAGTTAGTAGACATGTATATGCAAATTAATGAGAATTAGTTGACATGTAGTTGACATGTAGTTACAAAGTTACTTATAGTTAGTAGAATGTCTAAAGTGGACTATCGGAATAAAGAGTAACCAGAAACATAAACAGAATTGAACTCTATGGACTGCAGGGAAACTGAGATCTCCTCCCGGTGGGAATCCCCCTCCTTCCGCATTATGTGAGAAACCTTAATCCCATCAAAAGAGCTGATCTGCTTCGACATCAACCACTCCAAACTGCTGGAAAGGGACCGTTTAAAAAGTCATAGATTAGACGCATCTCTCCGAGGGTGTTTGCTTGTCTTGTTTTACTGCTCACATTTGAAGCTGCACTGATATGACAGTTTACTTGCTCCTAAACTCCTAAACACATGCTACTTTGAAGCACTTGTGGTTTTTAGCACTCCTTGATTCCTGTGATATTGGTGGAGGTGTCACATGTGCTACAGACTGGGTTTCACTGAAGGCTTGGCTGGTTCGGGGCGGAGCAGAGGGAGGAGAACTGGAAAATGCTCAGACTTTCTCAAAGATTGGATCTCCTCCTCTTGCCAGCCTGCAAATCACACAACTAAGACATCTTCACCATCATGTCACCTTGACGGGTTCACGTGGACTTTCCCAGGGTGCTGTGGGGTTGTTCTTTAATAAATGATTTAACTATGAAACAATAAGCAGTCGCTTGTTCTCTTTGGTCTTTAAGCACAAGCAATCAGTGCAACCAAAGGAAAAGTGCTTTGAGAGCTGCTTTGTTGATTTGTGCCAGAAACAAACAGATCATACTTTTATTATTTGTTAAAAACCGTCTGTGGGAAATTTGGAGTCTGCTTTTGTTGCCATTAAATCTGTTGATCAAAGTCATGTGTGTTTCAGACATATTTCATGGTTCACTATTACTGTTGTGGCTAAATTAAAGTGGTATTATTGCATTTACTTACAGGACAACTTTTAATTGTTACATAAAATATCAACACCAGATTCCATCTCTTCTATTTATTCTTCCTATTTCAGTTGCACAATTTTAATGTCTACATTATTGTGTTTATATAATGCATACGATATCAGCATATTTTATCACACGTTCTATTATGAATAACTGCTAATATGGCGTGTTCGCTGTGATTTTTTTGGAGAAAGCCAAACTCCTTGGGTAACTAATGAAGCCAATACTCTTCAGAAAAGCTACGTGTGAACTTTCTACTGAGTCAAATGATTCCTTCCTCTTGAAGTTATCTCATAAGCCTGCACCAGATCTCTAGAGATGACACACAGTCGCATTGTCGCACAACAAATCTTTAATTACAGAAAGGGGGATCGGGTGACTCCGGTATCCAATAGCGGGGTCTCCAGGCGGCGAGGGGCTCTTTGATCAAGAAAATCCAATTATTTGTGTATATACATTTCCCACATAGTGATTACTTCATTAATTGTCCCGCCTTTATCCCCCACCCGTCCCATCCCCCCCTAATAATCAGCCCTTTTATCCAGACCAACAAACACACCATAGGAGCTTTGTGTGGATTCAGAGGATTTGCTTCCCCCTCTCAAAGAGCCGCTCTTCTTTGATGATTGGGCAGCGGCGAACTTCAAAGTCATAAATCTCACTCCTGACTGGCTGGCGGCCCACCAAAGTCCTTATCAAATCCAAAGAAGTGATCCTTCACTCCCTCAGATAGTCCAGGGATAGCTGGAGGAGAGGAGGCGACGCGAGCGCACTTTCCGCGAGAAGACGCTCAAGTATTTCTGAAGAAGTGAATTCGGCTGCTTTAAACCGGGAAGCTTGAGGAACTCGAGGAAGTGTTGCCATGGCAGCTGTGGCTGTGCTGAGGAACAACACACTACAGGCATTTCTTCAGGTTCGTGAAAAGTGTGAGATATTGTTGAAAATGTCCTTCGTAACGCGCGTGTCGCGGAAAACGCAAACAAACAAACAAAAAAAACTGGTGGTTACTAACGAGCAGTGTCTCTGAACTGCGCAAACTCCTGCAGATAACGAGACATTTCTATTTTATTTGAAAAAAATATTTCATATTTAACATACAGAACATAACAAGACTGTATACGAACTGTCGGACTTCCTTCATCGTTATGTTGTTTCCATCCGTATAATTAGCTTTTGAGAGTTTCAGTTCGATTTTCATCATCAGCAGGCTAATTAAATTTAGTGGAGCAAAAAGTGCAATAAACTTGTTTTGCACTTTATTTGAAATTTGTGATGCAGATGCAGATCAACTTTAGTTGGTTGACTTTTTTTTTTTTTACAGTGTAGCCTACTTAATTAAGATGGCAAATATCTCAGATGATTCAACCGTCTTTTTTTGCTTAAGAAATACTGAAAACATATTTCACCAATGCTGCTAAAGTTATGCATATTCAAATAACCGAATTCCGTCGTTTTGTCTAACTTGAGCACAGATCTTAAAAGGTCCTCATAGTATCATTGGCTCATTTTGAAATCCTGTCTGAGTAATGCTTCATATCCTTTATAAACAGCAAGGTAAATTTGCTTCTGTGGAGAATTTTGTATGTTTGATTGAACATGTGGAAGCGTTAAAGTTAAATCTGATCTTTAAAAAGTGTTTTCAAGCATGTGTCGTGTGTAAATGTTTTAATACGGCTCTTTCCTACGATCCAGGATCGCACTCCCAACTCCTCGCCGGAAAACAGCAAACACTCTCCTCTGGCGCTACTAGCGGCGACGTGTAACCAGATCAGTCATCATCACGGATCCACACCCACGGACTTTATTCAAGTTCCCTACGACACGACCCTCGGGTCTCCGACACGGATTTTCCACCCTTGGAGTAACGAGGCCAATCCCCAGCCCTCGCTTTCCAACAATTCTTCCTTTGGACTATCCTCCAAATCTCACCTGCAGGGCTCCTACACCACCCACCACGAGCTCCCCCTAACCCCTCCTGCCGACCCCACCTATCCTTATGACTTCTCTCCGGTCAAGATGTTGCCATGCTCCATGCAGTCGTTACAGTCAACCTGCCCGCCGACCTACGTGCCCGCCGTCACCTACGCAGCGCCGCCCCCCATCCCGCCCGGTTTCATCCCGGGACACTCAGGCCTGGTCCATCAGCAGCAGAGACAGCTGTCTCCAAACCCGGGGGAGGATATACCGTGGTGGAGCCTTCAGCAAGGAAACCACGTCAGCCACCCGGCGAGCCTCGGCCCCCACCGCTTCCCCATCCAGAGGGGCTTGGTGTTGGGACACACAGACTTTGCACAGTACCAGACTCAAATCGCAGCCCTCCTCCACACCAAATCCCCCCTGGCCACCGCCAGGCGCTGCCGGAGATGCCGGTGTCCTAACTGTCAGTCGTCCAGCTCCAGCGACGAGCCCGGGAAAAAGAAACAGCACATCTGTCACATCCCCGGATGCGGGAAAGTATACGGCAAAACGTCCCACCTGAAGGCGCACCTGCGCTGGCACTCGGGAGAGAGACCCTTCGTGTGTAACTGGCTCTTCTGTGGGAAGAGCTTCACCAGATCGGACGAGTTACAGAGGCACCTGAGAACTCATACCGGGGAAAAACGCTTTGTGTGTCCGGACTGCTGCAAGAGGTTCATGAGGAGCGACCATTTGGCCAAACATGTGAAGACGCACCAGAGCAAGAAGAGCAAAAGTCACGAAAAGTCCTCTGATTACGTCAAAAGAGAAGACCTGAGACCTGTGTAGTAGTAGACTTGGATGACCATAGACTAGTGCAATATATACAATCTTCAGGATCCTCATGAAGCGAAAATGTTTTTTGTTTTTGTTTTTTTCATTAAAAAGGTTGATGAGACTTATAAGACTGGGAGTCTCTTTTTTTTCTTTCTTTTTTTTTGGGGGGGGGGGGGATCCTGTCCCTGAGCTACTCAAAACATTAACAAGTTTTGACTTGTGTTCAGATCTCTGTCTTCGGTGGAAGATTTCTTTATTCTGTAAATATATTGATAGCTTTTGTTGAATGAAAGTGTCAGTTTTCGCTCCTTGTGGGGTGTTTTAGACATCTGTCACATCCCCGGATGCGGGAAAGTATACGGCAAAACGTCCCACCTGAAGGCGCACCTGCGCTGGCACTCGGGAGAGAGACCCTTCGTGTGTAACTGGCTCTTCTGTGGGAAGAGTTTCACCAGATCGGACGAGTTACAGAGGCACCTGAGAACTCATACCGGGGAAAAACGCTTTGTGTGTCCGGACTGCTGCAAGAGGTTCATGAGGAGCGACCATTTGGCCAAACATGTGAAGACGCACCAGAGCAAGAAGAGCAAAAGTCACGAAAAGCCCTCTGATTACGTCAAAAGAGAAGACCTGAGACCTGTGTAGTAGTAGACTTGGATGACCATAGACTAGTGCAATACATATAATCTTCAGGATCCTCTTGAAGCGAAAATACATTTTTTATTTTTTTCATTAAAAAGGTTGATGAGACTTACAAGACTGGGAGTCTTCTTTTTTTTTCTTTTTTTTTGGACTTGTAAATATAATTTTCAAGTCATTCTCAGTTCCTCAAGGAACCTTGGGAAATGTTTCCGGTCCCTGAGCTACTCAAAGCATTAACAAGTTTTAACTTGTGTTCAGATCTCTGTCTTTGGTGGAAGATTTCTTTATTCTGTAAATATATTGATAGCTTTTGTTGAATGAAAGTGTCAGTTCTCGCTCCTTGTGGGGTGTTTTAGCATGCTATTGAAAACCATCTGTTAAACTTTTGAAATTATTGTGTGAAAATAAAGAATATGACTTGTACATGCCATTGAAACATAAGGCGGTGAAGTGGAGTTATTAACAGTGGATAGATTTATTTTTTCAAGAGGAAAGATGCGAGTTAAACGGATGTCAAAGTTTGAATTTGAAAGTTTGTGTGAGTGTGTGTCAAACGCTTAACAGAGAAACAGTGAAACTCTGTTAAAAATGCCTAGAATGAGCCGAGAATGAAGCACTGTGAGATTTATCAGTTGTTAGGATACGAAGAGCTCTGATGTTCAGTTCAAAGGACAGCTTTTATACAGCATTATATGAGTTTAAGAACAAAGTCGGCAAAAATGACAATAAAGCAAACGTTAACTGACATCAGCTGTAGTTTTCTGTTTTTCGTATATATGTCACTCATAAGCATTTTGTAGATGCTGTCAGTATTTGATATGTAAAATATATGAACACATCCCCAAGCTATTCTACAAAACATATCTGTAAGAAATCATCTTGGAGTTTTTTGCACTGCATCGAAATCCTAGAATCACATTAATGAAATAACGTGACTAAGTGTATAAAAGATGTGTTACTATCATGTCAGGTTCCTAAGTTCATATAATACCATCTGTGTGACCCAATTCGAAAACAGAATATCAGAACGGTGCTCTGCTCCATCTTGATACAACATATTCAGATGCACTGCGAGTAATAGAAAACCTAATTTCTATGCAGATTTTGATGTGCTCACATATGGAACCTGATGTTGTTTTTGCTGAACTGAAATCAAATTGAGTCCGTTTTAACCTCAGTCTGTGCATTTACATTTTTACTAAGTGGTTTCTGGCAATTCACTCTAAATAGGAGTATTGTAGTTCTAATTAATTCTCTGTCTGAATTATACTGACCGTTTTGCACGTTTTGCACAGTGAAAGACAGACCACATTTAAAACATTTTTTTTTTATTAAGGGAAGTTTCTACTTAAAGTTTCTATGATCTTGCATAAAACTACATCAGTTTAGAATATATTAAGTATGTGTGTATTATTGATATTTGGAAGGGGAGTTCTTGGCACCTAGAAAAATGTTCATTGTTTGAACTCTATGGTGCAGTTTCTCCTGCAATAGCGCCTCCATTGGTAAAATCCTGGCACACATCACTAAACCCTTCTCTAATGTTTGCCCACTTACCTGTGTTTAGAAGATCTAGCTATACTACTTGTTCTAGCTGTACTAGTAAGGGTTAGTCTCTTAAGTCTCTACAGAAGAGCAAAAACAACTAGTGCCATACTGCTTTGATCATTAAAACTGCATTTATAATGGTTACCGTTTTGTCGTAAATTGTAAAATTTATTCATATTCTACGAAAACGGTTATTTTCCTGTTTCTTAGACATACTATACAATAAAATTAGATTCAGATTTTCTCACTGGGGACATGCACTGACAGGTTGTAAAACTGCAGAAATGTAAATTAAATCATAAAATTTCTAACTGTTGGGTGTTTTGTAATGTGTTCCTCGAATATTACTGGCATCGTACCTCTGTATCTTTTAAAGTCCTAGAGAAAAATATTTATTCATTATTGTTTCTTTATTATCCATTATTTTCCCCCCTCTTTACACCATTTCAGGAAATCCATAATTCTAGTTTCCAAACTCCTAATACCAATCATCCAATCACGTACTGGATCTTTATCCATCAACACGAGTGAGCTCAATACTTTTACAACCACATTCTGAATTATGTAAAGGAGAGAATCCCTAATCACTGTTTATTTATTTATTTATTTATTCAAAATAAATCCTAAATTCTAAAACTGTTGATTGAACATTTAAATGTTATTATTAAAACAGATCTTCTATCATAATGAATAGTGATTTTCTCAACATTAAACCGATTATTGTTATTTGTTTTACGTGTAAAACAAAAAGACTAATTGTTTAAACATTCATTGTAATCTCTTCACATTCATTCGTGTTTTTAGCAAGTAATTTCTTGCTAGAGTGATATAAAAATACATGATCAGTAAGTTAGGCCTCACGAGACATCACGAGAGGCCTATACAGATTAGGGCAGCCATTCGCTAAAGCATAAAATAGATACAAATTTGCGATAAGAGCGTATTGGTATTTGCTTACAATAGTCAATTAATCATGTTGTTACAAAACTCACACATTGCCAAGATGAATACCAAAATACAAGACAAAAGAAAGCAGAGTATTTACTAACATAATCTTGATTTACAAAATAGCATGTCAAGTGCTTTAGTAGATGTGTCAGTTTTGTTTTGACTGGAGTCATGCTATAGAATAAATAATAACTCGCATGTCTCAAAATGTCCCAATTTGAAACCAATCACTGAAGGATCTGCGCATGTGTCTTTTTCAGGTACTGAGTAACACGTCTCAGTGTGCCTCTGCAGCAGCAAGCGGTGAATTCTTCCCATAGTGCAGAAAAGGCTGTTCCTCTGCTTCAGAGAGCAAGATATGGTCAGGCTATCACAACAGCACATGTGGCTTTGCACGGAGGGACTGCTGGAGGGAGTTTGTGTTTAAGCCTCACCGTGACCTGATCTGAATGCCACACTCTGATCTTCCTTTGATGTCAGTCTGTTGAAAGTCTGGCAGAATCAGGCGTTTAGACACACATACTTAAGCATGCATACTTGCAATCTTACATGTGCTTGTTTATTTTAGAGTATTAAATGTGAAAAAAAAAAAAAAAAACCGGCCTAGCTGAGCATCAAAGGTTGTTTGGGGTGTGTTTAAGAGCATCACTTCTGGCTGGAGAATGAAGCGATGCTTTGCACGGAAAGATTGATACATTTCTCACCTCAGCCTCACCTCAGTGTCCCATGCTACTTTTCCTTTCCTTTTTTTTCTCTCTAAACAACCAATTTATTTTGTTAAGCAGTGAGATGAAAGATACGTTGCTATATTGTGACCTGACTGCTTATTGCTTTTCTAAAAGGATTACTACATATACAAATATTGCATACACATTTTTTATTAAAACACAATTGTATTAAGCTAATTTACTAAGTGAAATACTTCCTCTAAAATATATAGTGTGCAGTGTTATGATAAACAAGTCAAAGCTGTGACTAAAATGTTTTATTTACCAATCAGGGCCAAAACTATTTGTTTATTCATTTTAATTTGCTATTGATTGATTGATTGATTGATTGCAAGTTGAGTTGCATTTTGAACATTCTTTTTAGGCTATGAAATCTTTCTGATTACCATCACTGGGAATATCATTTTTATTATTATAATTTGTTTATTATTATTATTATTATTATCACTACTTACCTGTAGCCTATGAACTCTTGACCACATTCCAAAAAGTCAAATGTCTATAATGTCTACGAACAATGTTTTAACGCTATACAAATATAATACAATTATTTTTTTATTTTTTTATTGTGTTGCTTAATGGCATAATTTGCATAGATGAAGCAGGTGCGCGTGTGGACTGAGCTTTGCGGACCGCTACTAATATACCAGCGCCATCTTGCGTCGACTTGAGGTTCTGAAGCTGCAAAAAAGGATCATATTCTGCTTCTGTCCTGCTGCTTCTCACTGAAATTACTAGGGCTTGAATCAAGAACAGCGTTGTTTTTCAAAATGAACGTTTGATCGCATCCATACAGCTACTGCAAGACCAAAAAACTTACAATGAAAGTTGCTTTATTTTGTAATGACCACCAATGTCTATAATGCTAATGTCAAAATACAGATAGAAAATAAATGAATAGCTAAACTGGTTCTGAAGTTACTCAGTAAGCGTTTCTTTGTTCAACAAACACACATTTAGAAGCTGAGGTGTGACTGCCAATTCAAGACTCTATCCAACAGAAAATGATTCTCCGTTGAAGAGGGTTCTTTGAGTTGGAAAAACCATTGAAGAACCTCTTTGTAGACAATAAACAGGGGGTATGATGATTTTTCAGTTTGATTATTTTGCGTTTTTTTTTTTGTTTTGTTTTTTGCAGTCCTTCTGCTGATTTGAGTCCCAGAGGGAGCTGTCCAGGTGCTGAAACACATTCAATATGACAGAATCTAGCGATCAGTAGCCTATCACTCCTATACAGTCGATGCATTCCTTCTTGCCAAAGGTGTTTAGGTAAAATAATGCTTAAGGAAATCTTATGACCTTGATGAAAAAAGAAGAAAACATAAAAGCACTGCATGCATGAACTAAGAATGTGCGTGTGAATTCGCTTGAGTTTATTGCATTCATTGAACGCTTGCTGCCACCATGTGGAGTTCCCCCACAACACCAATCTGAACAGCATTCCCATTCCTGTCCAACATCCAGCACTAAAACTTCTTAGACAAGAGCTTCTCTTTTCAAGGTTAAGAAGATCACTTGCGCATAAACATAAAGGTTAATAACCCTTCAAAGCTCGATGAGTCTCTCGCTTATAGATATTTATGAATAACCTGTTCAAGAACAGGTGCTACATAAAACGCAAGAACTCTAACAAGCAGTGTTGTCCTTGATGTTTGAAGGTCAGAATGACCCAGACTCCTCTCCGGGGCAGCATGTGTTGTGCTGTGCGTTGCGTTGCTGTCGTGTGTGGCTGCTGTGTCAAACTTGGGAAGTGTTTGTTCGTGACTTGCGTTCTCATTTAAGGCACAAAGTCCTGCGGGAAGGTGCCAGCGCTGTCGTAATAACGCTCGTGCTGATGCTTCTGTAGAAGTGAGATGTGATTCAGAGCCAGTCTGATGTTGTGGACAGGTCCGAGGATGACTAGCCGCGCGTCACGCGCATGCAGTGTCGAATAGGCGATTTGCGCTTTGAGTAGCAGCAAATAAAACATCGTGATCTGTCAATGAGATTTTTATATATATATATATATATATATATTTGTGAGCTGATTTTGGAGGAGTGAGGGCGCATCTGACGTCGAGGAAATTTAGTTGCGTGGAGATTTTGGATACTGTTGCATACTCTCGTTTCTTTTACAAGGTAAGCGGCTTCCTGGACTTTTTTTTTTTTTTTATGTTTTTGTTGATCGTCTAAAGTAAAACTGTAATTATTAATCTAACAGGTGCTTCACAACACTCAGGTTTTCAGTGCAGCCAGCGCTTTTGTGCTGTAGGCTATGTTTATTCGGTAAAACTGTGGATTTTCTGTCATCTGAAAAAAAAAAAAAGCCTATTTAAATCTAACAATGCAAATTTATATTGCATATAGATATAGCTTAGTATCAGGTTTCTGTTAACCTTTCAACAGCCATCGGTTTCTTCATCCATATGTCATCTGAATTGAGAAATCAATATGCACCATTTCTTAATCAATGTTAACATAGGCTATATTAATCAAGACAATATGTGATTCCTATTGGCATGATGGTGAGCACCAAATCCATTTCTGTGAAAGAAACTTTTAGAGCACCCTTTCAGTTCTAGTATTATTTGAATGCAGAGGTCTTAAAATCATTTGACATTTTGATCCAGTAGCATTTTCAGTGAGAAAAAAAAAGCAAAATCGTCTTGGGTTTGTCGTGGGATGTTTAATATATTCTCGGCTTATTCGACTTATTTTAGGAAGTAAGCCTGCAAGAAATCATTTTAAGGCTCGGCAACCTGTGTGCGTAGACTGGTTTCTAAAAGGTTCTTTAATTATAATAATAGTTTGATTTTAAACGCATCCACTTAAATAATCCTTTATGTTGAAATGGTTCTTTTGTTAAGGTTCTGTTGTTCTTTAGAAATTAAAAAAGGTTCTGTTTCCAGAGGAGCATGTAACCCAAAGAACCTAAAGCATTTGATTTTTTAAAGAAAAGAGTGGCACAGATATATTGGCTATATGAGACTATCTAATGCATTAACATATTCGACCTAATTATTGTTTAAATTAAAAAATGCTAGATATGGACCTTAAATGATGCAGGTGTTGATGCAGAACTTCCCCTCTTATCTCCCCTCCAGTCAGCTTGACTGTTTTTGTCTGCTAAAACAGGAGCAGTTTCTCTGAGAGTGACAGCGCTCTTTGGATTGAGGACTTAAACACTGGGGCTGATGGCGGCTTCTTCCTCCTCCTCCTCTTCCTCTTCTGGCGGCGATCCGGATCCCAACTCGACAAATTTACGGCCACCCTCCTCAAGTAGGTCCATCACCGATAAACCGCTATTTCACTCCGGCTATTTGCTTTGTGGCCAACGCCATTAATCTTGTCGGTGAGACGGGGAAACGGCGCTATTCGCAACGCGTCAGGAGCAACAAATCACCGCAGCACTGAGCGCGCGGCGGACCTCCCGCGCCAGCCAGACCAATGTCGCTGTCAACATAGGTGATGGCCTTTAAACACACCTGCACACAGCAGGCAATTAGTGAAGACAGACGAGCAGCCAACTCTGATCCGTCATTATTCATTTTAAATACATTTTTGCCTTGCTAGATGTACTAACAGGTCATCTGCAACCCACTATTGTTTAAAATGTAGGCTAGCTATTATTAAAATTAGGCTAGCCTATATATACTTTTTGTAATTTTAAATTAGCTATCATTATTATTAACATTAGCTATTATTAAAATGTATTATTAAGATGTTATTATTATATTGCAGGACAGTTTTATAGCTTCAGTATTGTAGCCGACTTCTATATATTTTTGTCATCTCGGTCTAAAAGGTAAAAACGGGAACGAGTCTGTCTGCAGAAGTGTGTAATTATATGAAGTGTATCTATAATTGTAGGCACTCTAAACCGGTAGTAATGGCCCGTTGCTCGCTTCAGTGTGTTTCTCTGTGATGGGGGAAGCAAACAGCTCTGTTTATTAATTTCATTATGAACAGAAACATGCTCTTCAAAAATTAGCCACGGCATATTGTGACTATGTCTGTAGCTGCGGGGTACATTTGCTCACATTCATCCTGGGCTCTGTTTTTTTTTTTAGATTAGCAATTGTAAATTTAGTTTCTCACATTTCTATTTTTATAGCCTATTGATTTTTTTTTTTTTTTAGAATTTTCAAAAGCATAAAATCATCGCTATTTATTAAATTCTTGAAGTGTCCTATATGCAGTCTTTTCAAAACAAGATGTCATTAAATTTTGTCATGTAGGCCCCTATATAAAATGTGAAATCTAAATTTAGAAATAAAAAAAATTGCATCAGATTTCAAAATTCACTTTATGTTTTCGTGCCACATTTATCTGCCAAGCATGCCAATTATTTACATCACAGTCTAATACAAGTAAATCAGAATTGCAGTTGAAATAGAAAACGATGTAATGCACCTGAGATGAATAGAGGAGAAGGCATTTGGAGAAGAATGGGTCGGGATTGCTGGGAGAGATAATGAGCTGCTGGTAAATGGTGCTGAACTCATAATAGCGCTGCTGAGGATTTGGGCCGCAGGGGCGGCAGCTCCACATCCACCTCTTGTCCTGATTTGGCCCGCATTAATGCTGAATTCTGTTCAGCTGCCTGCCACATTAATTTCATATTAGGAGCATGGTGCATTTACCGCTTGGGTGCATTTAGAAAGAGGGCTTCAATTGTGTTTTGTGGATAGGCGGGGACCATAATTATCGCTTTATTTGCCAGATTACTTAGAGATTTCGCCGTTTTCTCCCCGTAGACTATGACTGGAGTGGAGTCGCTCATGGATGCACGAGGAAACTTGGAATGAAGATATGCGGTAAGTTGAAAAAAATAAATAAAACAAATTGGCTAAATATAAACAATTCTGTGAATAAAACGGACGTGTTTCATGGTCTGCAGGCCTGAAATATCTACTACGCCAACTATTTTGAAAAACCACCTGGCACTGTGGTGCATAATATGTCTGTATTAATTGCTTTCTAACGAGCAGATGTGTCTCATAGCGCCCCCTTTTGGTGGTTTCTGCTGGTCACCTAAATGACAGTCAACAGCACCAGCAATTACTACCTCTATTATGTACCGATGAATGGAGGAGAAGACTGAAAATGCGTTTCTTTTTTTAAAGAAAAATGTAAAGGGGTGAGTATATAGTCTATTGGACTTCACTGAAAGACTGAAGATGCACTGCAGTAAAAAGACTACAGAAAGAAAAACAGAACAGCCTACAGAATTTGCTAAATGTTGCTTATTTGCTTAACCACGTAGGCTAATTTAAAAAGAAAATCCCTTTCGGTGCGGTTATTAAAGATAAAGCTTTACGATTGTTTTTTTTTGTCCGGCATATAGTTACAATCGAGTTAAGAGGTGAGCAGATGAATGTGTTCCGAGAGAATTGATGCTCAGTGGAGATCTATTAAACCACAATCCGTCAAGCCTCTGCTTTGCCGAGATAACATGAACCCTTTACATAATGCTTACTGATAAGAGGGGATTTCAAAAGAAATGGTCTTTCATGAATTAGTCGTGCTAAATCGGTTTATGGTTGCTTCATTAGATAAATATAAAGGTTCGAATATAAATAAGATTGCCTATAAAATGACAATGTGGTTTACGGAGTATAAATATTATATATTTTAGCTATAATATATTCTATTAGGTTCATTTGGCATAGGCTACTTGATATGTGGCGCTGCAGTGGTAGAAGAAGAGCCATGCACCGCTTGAATGATCCCATATCAGCTGAGGAAGATGAGGATGAGGACAACGAGGAAGCTGCAGAAGACACAATATAATAATCTGCAGTGGCGTTCATATGCGGATTGAAAGCGCGTGCTGCTGCCTCGATGCACAGTTGTTTGTGTATGCTGTAATAATTCCTCTGTAGCCTAGCAGTGTGATACTCTGCACTCAGGTATCTTTTGTTGTTTGTTGTTGTTGTTGTTTTTAAACGAAGACACCCTGAAAAGCTACTAAATTAAAGTAAAATCATTTTTTATTTTATTTATTTTTATTATTAATTATTTTACATGTAGGCTAACTAGCATTTATAAACTGCGGTATGGTCCCTAACCTGATCTGCTCTGTGGTGTCGGAGGGTTCATTTACAGTCCATCTAAATCACTGTTACCTGCCCCAGATCACCTGTGCCATAAACACACATGAGCCGGACACTGCGCCGAAGAGACGTTTAAAGATCTGTGTTAAAGTATTTGCTGCAATGTTTGGAAAAAATGGAGGCACTCATTTCAGTCTTCTTCTCTGTGTAATAATACAGGATTTTTGCAGAAGAACAATAATGTTGACGACAAGAGCCGAATTGTCGGGTTTTTTAACGAACAGCAGCCCAGGAGCATTTTAACTCGAGACCCTCGCTTCAGACGCACAGAGACGGACTTCTCCAATCTATACGCAAGAGGTGAGTGACAATAATCCCCTGATCATCAGCCTCATACTCAAAGATTAAGTGTCCGTTTTCTGTGTGTGTGTGTTTGCCTTTTACTAAAATAACTTATTTTATAAAATGTTATATTATAAAAAATATACTTGTAATTTATAATATAATTTGCAATGGGATTCTTTATATTTTATGTACATTTTTCTTCTGATATGCAGTTAATTATGCTTTAGAATGAATAAAAAGGCTAAAAAAAAAAAAAGGTTTTGAATTTTGATGTTAAAACAAATGATTGGTCTATACATGTGTTTGCCTGCAAATAGTTTGTCAGTGTTGTCAAACAAAAAAATATAGATATTAAGGTGATTTACATTTATGTAAATGATTTATGACATTTATGTAGCATTATTTTTATTTTAAATATTCTGCTTTCCACTCGTACAAAAAAAACTGTTTGAATTATTATGATTTTTAAATGTTTTTGAAGGAAGCCTCTTATGAGACAATGAAAAAAATATGAAATATTATTACATTATTAATAATATTATTACAATTATTAAAATTTTTAAGTTTTGTATTTGAATATATTTTAAACTGTAATTTATTCATGTGATGCAAAGCTGAATTTTCAGCATCATTACTCTAGTCTTCAGTGTCACATGATCTTTCAGAAATCAGTTTAATAATAATATGCTGATCTGCTGCTCAAGAAATGTTTCTTATTATTATCAATGTTCAAAACAGTTGTATTAATTTCTTTTCTTTTTATTTATTTTTATTTATTTTTTTTTAATCTTACCCCAAACTTTTGAATGGTATCATCTTTGACATTGTGGGACTAATTTTATTTAAATATATTCAAAAAGAAAACAGTTATTTTAAATTGTAATAATATTTCATATTAAGGTTTTTACTGTATTTTGATCAATTAAATGCAGCCTTGGTGAGCATAAGAGACTTCTTTCAAAAACATTAAAGAGAGAGAAAATCTCTCTTTCACCAGCATGTGTAAATGACATATTTTTCTATGAATGAAGGAAACTGTAAGAACAAGCAGCAATTTGATTTACTGATGAATCTGTGTAACAACTTTGGTCACAGATCTACTTCCTGCTAAAAATGGTGAGGAGTATACGATGCAGTTCCTGTTGGAGGTGGTGGACATCCTCACGAACTATGTGCGCAAGACCTTCGACAGATCCACAAAAGTGCTGGACTTCCATCATCCGCACCAGCTGCTGGAGGGAATGGAGGGCTTCAACTTAGAGCTGTGTGATCAGCCAGAGAGTCTGGAGCAGATCCTGGTAGACTGCAGGGACACGCTCAAATACGGCGTCCGCACGGGTGACCCTCACCTGCTCGTCCCATTAAATGAATGTTTCAAAATGTTATAGTAACACACATTCTTAAAAATAAAGGGGCTTAAAAGATTCTTCACAGCGATGCCATAGAAGAACCATTCTTTTTATAATCTGAAGAACCTTCGTTCGCCACAAAGAACCTTTTGTGAAACAGAAAGGTTCTTCAAATGATTAAAAGGTTCTTTATGGAACCATTTAGAAACAAAAAGGTTCTTCTGTGGCATCGTGAAGCACCTTTATTTTTAAGAGTGCATGCATATACAAATGGTGTTAGTGTCTCATTTTCTTTCCTTCTCTGTAGGTCACCCAAGGTTTTTTAACCAGCTGTCTTCAGGTCTAGACATCATTGGTTTAGCTGGCGAGTGGCTGACCTCTACTGCCAACACTAACATGTGAGTTCCCCCTTCCTTCATTCAGCTTTGTTGTGTTGAGCGAGTAAATCAATTTGACCAAATAAGACAATTCAGCAATTTACTTTAACCTATTTATGAAGAGAGTCTGGAGCAGATCCTGGTAGACTGCAGGGACACGCTCAAATACGGCGTCCGCACGGGTGACCCTCACCTGCTCGTCCCATTAAATGAATGTTTCAAAATGTTATAGTAACACACATTCTTAAAAATAAAGGGGCTTAAAAGATTCTTCACAGCGATGCCATAGAAGAACCATTCTTTTTATAATCTGAAGAACCTTCGTTCGCCACAAAGAACCTTTTGTGAAACAGAAAGGTTCTTCAAATGATTAAAAGGTTCTTTATGGAACCATTTAGAAACAAAAAGGTTCTTCTGTGGCATCGTGAAGCACCTTTATTTTTAAGAGTGCATGCATATACAAATGGTGTTAGTGTCTCATTTTCTTTCCTTCTCTGTAGGTCACCCAAGGTTTTTTAACCAGCTGTCTTCAGGTCTAGACATCATTGGTTTAGCTGGAGAGTGGCTGACCTCTACTGCCAACACTAACATGTGAGTTCCCCCTTCCTTCATTCAGCTTTGTTGTGTTGAGCGAGTAAATCAATTTGACCAAATAAGACAATTCAGCAATTTACTTTAACCTATTTATGAAGTTTTATGGTACTACAAGGCAGAACTTTTATATTCCTCAAAATGTCTACATAAACCCCTAATGTTAAGTATTAAACATCTACTATTAATTAAGTCCAAATTGCTTAATGTATAGCCTCAATTCTAGCCTTGTCAGATCATTTTAGCTTTACATCTGCTATCATTTATAATATAAAATAACAATAATAATAAAAAAGATTACAATATTAAAATTTCCCATTGACTTGCTGTTGAACATTCAATTTATAACCACAATGTAAAAAGTGGTGACCTGCAAGTATTACCTTAAGGAGCTATTTCTGCCTGATTTAACTGGTAACACACAGTTTTGCTGGTATTAATTGATGTACAGTCAAACCAGAATTTATTCAGACACCTTCAACATTTCTCGCATTATCACAGTTTATTCGCTATAGTTTAGAAAATGGTAATAAAATATGACAGTAGCTCAGAGTTAAACTGTGTCAGAACAAATTCATCTTGATAATGTCAGATAACTTTGATAGAAAGTATATGTAATGAATTAGGTTGAATAGCTGTCAGCTGTTAAATTTAAGTGCACAATTAATACCAATTTAGGTAAACCAATTACCAAGCAATGCTTAATTTTGTTCAGTCTGTGGTGTAAAAAGGTCGCAATAGCAATTAAAGAAAGAACACTTAAGCAAAACATGGTCAGGTCAAAGTGTCTGAATAATTTTTGGCTCCAAATTTGTATAAATTTTACTGGTAGTCCACTGTATGAAAAATGAGTATGATTTGTCACAGTTTAGTTTATTTTGCTATCCTCACTTTGGACAACTGTCAGATCAACAGTCTTCCCCATGATTGTGTAGTCTAGTGAACCAAACTGAGAGACCATTTTGAAGGCTCAGGAAACCTTTGCAGGTGTTTTGAGTTGATTAGCTGATTGGCATATCACCATAATCTAATTTGTTGAGATACAAGCCACCCCGAGAAACCAATCGTCCAACCTCGAGGGATCGAGACGCGGTGGAAGATTCCACTCGAGCCTGACACTCTCGGCAGCCCGGGAAAGCATAGTCATCATTTCCGGATCCGAATCCGGCATCTTCCTCCCCAGAAAAGTCTGGCTCACCCTCCGATGCAGCGATCGACATCTGATTGTCGGGGGGAGCCTCGGAAGATACAGGTGGCACCCTTTTTGAGGGTCCAGCCTGCTCTCTCGACAGCCCCACTGGTTTCGGAGTGCCGGCGGATGGAGGAGCCCTCGGAGGGGAATTCCTCACTGTTACTGTAAGACCAGTCTGGCCAGTGACAGAAGTAGGGCGCCCCCGGCTGCTGCCAGAGGGAACCCTAGATCTAGGCAGTGTCACGGGCACTCCGCCCCTTTGCAGGAAACGGAGTCTGGTCCGCAGCTCCGAGACGGTCATACTCCCGCAATGGGAGCATGACTCGTCCACGAAAGCCGCCTCAGTGTGCTTAATGCCCAGACACGAGAGGCAGCGATCGTGACCCTCACCCGGCGCCAGGTAACGACCGCATCCAGAAACGCACGGATGGAAAGGCACCTTTAAAAAGACGCGTCTTTAAAAAGACTTTCCAACTGTGGAGCTCTTTTAGAAATGCTCTTTTAGTGTGCTGAAGCGCACAGGGGAGATGGCCGCTTGCAACACACACAGGGGGTAGTGCAGCCTGATGTGTGCAACCCACTCGACACGGGAAAACCAATTCGAGAGCCCTCGAAGAGCGTGCTTGAACTCGAACTGTAGATTCACTCGGTAAGCAGAAGGTCAGGAGCAGAACGATAGAACCACTCGGCTCCGAAGCGAAAAGCTGAATATGCGCTGCATCTGCTGCCTACTTATACTCACGCTGTGATCAGCGGCAGCTGGATGCAATAATCGCATGCCAATGTGCATTGGCTCGTTTAGTTTACGCTCAAAGTGGATTGGTCTCTCTAGGTGAGATCCCCAATTCGTCGGTCATCCGATGTGCCGTCGAGAGTGACCGACTGAAAGGGAACATCATTTTTGCATAGTTAGTCTTTTTGACCATGAAGTCATTTTTACATTTCAAAGACTCATGCACATACTGTATGTCATAAAACATAACTGTGCTGATGCAGCGTTTTATTTATACGGAATCAACTAAACATAAATTTTCAAAAGAAACAAAAACATAAAATATAAATGTAAACGAAGAATAAAACATATTAGCACTATTAAATTCGGGAAAAGCAAATAAAGTGTAATGCTGCTCTGTTAACTGAAGACTGGGATAAAATGACTGGCAGCTCAGAATAACACGCGTTAGCTCTCATCAGAAAAGCTCCAGTGATATGTGACAGCCTGCGGATGGACACGGCCAGCTCATTGGTCAAGACTAATTTACAGCTAAACACGAGACACAGAGCCAGCTGAGACTCTGACACGATCCACACCTCCACCCCCAGCTCTTCTTCCATCCATTCATCTGTTCATCTAACCATCCACCCATTCATCTGTTCATCCTAAAGTGTTCAAAAATGCATCTAGTGTTCAAAAATGGCAAAAACAAAAGTGGTTTTATAAGATCAAAATATACCATTGTACGGCAATGCTTTGCAGTTGCTAAGGTGTTCTGGGTGTTTTTAGTGTGTTGCTATGCAGTTGCTGGGTTGTTGTGGTTGCTTACAGGCCCACTCAAAAAAAGTCTCTACGATGTTCTGATCTCTAGATATTCCATTTACGTCGAAGTGAGTTCTTCATTTTATTGTATTGCAGGCAAAAATGGATTAGTTTGCTTATAATATTAATATCACACCTCTTAATAAAAGTTGAGGTACCATACATGCATGTAGCACAAATGATGAGGGAGGGGCTACACACATTTTTTTTATTATATTTAATGTTTGTTCAGATTCTGAATCATGAGAAACCGTAATAGTGATGCTTGTCTTAGTAAACACTGCTATGCTTCTATTGTCAGAACAGTATTTTTTTAAAATGTATTTTATTGTTTTTTTTTTTAAGAAATTGTTTATTTGAATCTTTGGACAAATTACTAAAAAAATCTGCATATGTGTTTTTTTTTTGTTGAGGATTATATTTGACACATTTGGCATTTATGGTTAGTATGGTATTGGAGAATATGGAGCTCATATTTGAGGAGGAAAAGCTGAACAAAACATATGCAATTTGCTGCAGTTGCTGATATTTATATGGCCAAAAAGTAAACTGACAGCTTGTAATATAAATCAATGAGATCTTTATAACAGTATAACAGATTACTTACACAAAATGCATATAAATATGAGTTGTCACTCTATATCTCCCAATAATATGTCTTAGTAAGATGATATGTACATGCTTAGTTTTATGATCAAAGCTCAGTATTTTTGAAGCACACAATACAATGCAGTACAATGATGATTGAGAGCTCTTAAACTGATGTTTTTGATACTCACATTTCAACATGCTTTTTCTAAAAATGATGTCTGGATAATCAAGCAAACCTAAGTTGATTCAGTCCAGTAAATGTTATTGATATTCTTGTTTGTTTGTTTGTTTGTTTGTTTTTTACATGATTACAATTATACAAAAAGACATTTTACTTGCTAAAAGGGATGTTTTCCAGCAAAGTTTTGATCATGTGTGTGTCATGTATGATACAATAGTCTTTGTTAAAGGGATAGTTCACCCAAAAATGAAAATGTGATGTTTATCTGCTTACCCCCAGGGCATCCAAGATGTAGGTGACTTTGTTTCTTCAGTAGAACACATATGATGATTTTTAACTCTGACCGTTGCAGTCTATCAGTCATATAATGGAAGTGAATGGGAATCACGGCTTTGAGAGTCATAAAACATACACAACGTGCCGGCTGTTGAGAACGTCCTCAGGACAGTTCGGACATTGCAGTGCATCAGAGGTAAAAAACGATATAAATACTGTTTAGTTTCTTGCACAGACCGATCGTTTCGTGTCTTTACACATCAATGTATCGTCACGAGCCGCAGGGTTTAATTTGGTTTTGTTTGTGTATGTTTTTTTGACTCTCAAAGCCGTGATTCCCATCCACTTCCATTATATGACTGACAGACTGCAACGGTTAGAGCAGGGGTGCCCAACCCTGCCCCTGGCGATCGACTGTCCTGCAAAGTTTAGCTCCAACTCTAATCAAAGTTAAAAATCTTCGTTTGTGTTCTACTGAAGAAACAAAGTCACCTACATCTTGGATGCCCTGGGGGTAAGCAGATAAACATAAAATTTTCATTTTTGGGTGAACTATCCCTTTAAGCTTAAAGTTATAAGGAATGCTAAAACTAACCGTGCCAGTCCTTTAAAAACTATATGGCTGCATGGTCTGGTCTAAAGACTCTGATGTCAGATTATAAAACTAAAAGGAAGTTTAAAGTATTTTTATGGGTCCGTTGGGATCTTCTTCATTTATATAAGGACAACAGCAGTGAGTCCCCTGGTCCTGTTTGACCTCTGAGGGTCAGAGATTTTATGATGTCTTTCACAGTCCATGCCCAAACTCTCCTTTGATCAATAAAAGATTTACTCCACATCCTCAGATTTACTTCCCTCATTCCCAAATGACTGCACCTTTGGATTTTAGGGGCTGTATTGTTTGACACTGCTGCTTAATGCTTATAATGGCCAACAGTCAGTTTTATGACAGAACTGATGGTGTCATAAAACAGCAAATTAACACTCTTAGAAAATGACATCAAATCTGATCAAGAACTCTTGTAAAATGTCTTGTTCTCCTCATGAAGTACTTTAGAGTGATCATATACAGACGTTTGTATGTAAGGAATAAGGAAGTATATACCAGGGATAGTCTGACTTTTTGTTTCAGTAAATATTCTAAAAATATGTTGAAAACTTTCATCATTATTGTCCAGAAAAAAAAAAAAAACTTTTTTCGTTTATTTGAGCAAAACATAAAGTTAAAAAATAATTATGAAGCGGAATACAACTAAAAAAAAAAAAAAAAACGACAGAAATCAAGAAAGATGTTCAAACTGGTGTAATTTATTTTATAAAATTATTCTTATTTTTTAAATAAATAAATAACATTCAAATCTGCTTTTAAAACTACCCTCTTGTCTGAATGTACTGTATGACTGTGTGGTTTTTATTGTATTTACCCAAAAGCTATTACAAAAAAGTAATTTGGAAGACAGAATGCACAAAAAAAAAAAGGCACACTTTTTTGAGTTTTGAACTAGATGTTTGAATCTAAAATATAAAACTACTGCTAGAGAAATCAAAACTATAATTGGACTTTTGACTAGAAAACCTGTGACAACTAGCCCCGGGCTCCGCAGTATGTGATTTCACCTTCTCATGTTTGCACAGGTTCACGCTGTCTCTAAATTATATGCCAGGACTGTTTATATTGATTAGACAGAACTGCATGAGCACTTGACATTTGCATGTACTAATGAGCTGCTCATCATTACTAATCACCGTGGATGATTATTGACTGGCGCTAATAGGTTGAAGATGCCTCCAGCGGGGTTCCTCTCATCACAATGATTCAGTGATGGACTGAACAGACTGATGTGAATTACCTCCTGCTGTCAGGACACTCATTAATGTGGGACAAGTAGGAATGAGGTGTGTGTGTGTGTGTTTACAGGTTCACGTATGAGATTGCACCGGTGTTTGTACTGATGGAACAGCTCACCCTGAAGAAAATGCGAGAGATCATTGGCTGGCCAAATGGAGAGGGCGATGGCATTTTCTCACCAGGTGTGGCCATGTAAACAACAGAATGATGAACAATTGGAATAATGGTTAATATAAAACATCAATGGCTAATGTTTTCCTCTTAAGAACTGGTGGGTGAATAGATTCACAAACCAAAAAGCAAACTGTGGCTCTTTCTCGATGTTCCCATTTTTTATGATGTAGTAATACAAATTGTTCCAAGGCTTTACAATGAATACTGCAAGGGAAAAAAAATCCTTAGAGTGTTTTAGATAGGAAAAGGAAGAAACTTTATTAGAAGCCGAGATTGGATGGGGCTGCCATGTTAATACATTTTTTTGCTGACAATTATAAATACATGCATGCACAAATATTAATTTGACCCACTATAATCCAGCAACAGAATATTCAAGAACTGTTCATTATTTATTTGTTATTCAGTTAATTTAAGGCAAATGAGAATGTTTCGGTCTGTTATTGAGATAATTGCTACACAATATTAAGACTAAAAGCCTGATATATGAAAAAAAAAATAGTCAGAAAAATCCATTTTTACTGAAACAGTATATTGAACTAAACTAAACAAAAAAATTAAATAAAGAAATATTTCAAAAAGTTTGCATATATGTTTTTTATTGAGCATTATACTAGATACATCAGGCTTTTGTGTCCTACAGTGTGATCTAGGAAAATATGGAGCTCACACTCGAGGAGAAAAAAACTAAAATATGCAATTTGGTGCAGTTGCTGATATTTATATGGCCATTTATGTAAACAAGAAGGTGTGTAAGAGATTGTGTACAACAGCAAACTTTTGATTATGTTGATAAAGGCCTTAGAAATATGTGCATCAGATATGATATTTATAGGGCTACTTACAGACCTATTTGATGTGGTAAAATGTGTGTTCTTGCAGGAGGAGCAATCTCAAACATGTACAGCGTGATGGTGGCACGGTATAAACACTACCCTGAGGTTAAAATCAAAGGCATGGCAGCGGCTCCCAGACTGGTGCTGTTCACCTCTGAACATGTAGGTCATTTACTCGCTCTCTGTCTTCGCTCTCCTTCGGTACTCTGTTAGATGCTGAGCCTGAAAGTATTCCCGATATTTTTAAGCTATTACTCAGTGTGCATTGTTACTATCAACTGTTTCTGAAGTCAACCCATAAAATGGAAATGGGACAAAATATGAAAATTATGTCATTATCCGTATCATCAAACTCATAAGAAAATGTTTTGCAGAATATCTTGGTGTTTCTTTCTCATGCAATGAATGCAGTAAACTCCAAAACTGACAAAAAAAAGTGTGCATTATATTGTAAGTCTTCTGAAACCATATGCTAGCTTTCTGTGTGACCAATTCTCTCTAAACCTTTTCCTTTTGCTGCATCTCTCACGTCTCATTTGCATGCATTAAAACGATCTTGGTTCCATGACAGATCAGTGATGTTAAACCTGTCTTGATGCACCATATTTGAATGAATGCAAATGCAAATGAGATGTGAGAGTTATGCTGACTGGTGCTTCTTTATGGGTCTTGACTGTCAGTTTTGAAGCTTTGAATGTAATTATAAATGTACAAACCCCACCACTTACCAGTCCGTTACCATGTTGTTCCCAGAGTCACTACTCTATAAAGAAGGCCAGTGCAGTGCTGGGTTTCGGCACAGAGAATCTGATCTTGCTGAAGACAGATGAGAGGTAAGTGGAGGCTCTCTGTGTCTGTGCTGTGTGTTTGTGGACTGTCTCATCAACGAAAGTCTGTAACATTTGCGTGTTTTGTTAAGAGGCAGAGTGATTCCGGCTGATCTGGAGGCCAAAGTCATTGATGCCAAACAGAAGGTGAGTCTCCAGTGCACAAGAATAAACTCTTCTACTCTAACCAAAAGACTTCAACATTATATGAGACTATTGTGTTGCATCTTTGTATAAAGTTATAATCCAGTCTTGAAATTTCTGCCACAACCATGCAAACCTTCAAACACAGTCATTTAGACAATAATGCATAATCACGTTCGTCTGTTTTCGACTATTTTTCTTTATAGATTTTACAGCTCCGATAACACACGGTTTTGTAAGGAAGAATTACTAGTGCTTGAGCAAAATACAAACTGCACATTACTGCCTTGACACCTTTAATTTCTTGCACTGCAGACTTTGATTGTAAGCACATTGGACTTCTAAAGCTAAAGCTGTATTGAAACGGCAACATTTCTTTAATATCACTATTTGATCAAACATGAATGAGGTATCTAAAAGACATCAGAACATAGTATCTCAGTATTGGCCCATTAAAGGGGTCATATGATGCTATTTTAAAGATCATTATTTTGTGTATTTGTAAATGGGGTTCCTTTAAGCTCATATTTGTTTCAGAAGCATTTCATGAGTTTAGTTTGAAAGATTTCGTTTTGAGCGACTCTTGTGTATGTTATCTGGTGAAATGGTTTTGTTGTGTCTCTGCTGTCCAGGGGTTTGTGCCAGTGTTTGTGAACGCTACAGCTGGATCTACAGTGTATGGAGCCTTTGATCCAATCAATGAGATCGCTGACATCTGTGAGAAATACAACATTTGGCTTCATGTGGATGTACGTTTGTGTTTATTTCATTATTCACTTTAACAGACTGATTATGCTGAAACACTCTGAATAAGGTGCATTTAAACTGATGGTGTGAATGTGTGTTTTAAGGGTGCATGGGGTGGAGGTTTGCTGCTGTCTAGAAAACACAGACACAAGCTGAATGGCGTAGAGAGGTATGGTAAATAAATTACGCTCCAAGGGCAAAGGGTTGGTCTGAAAAGAGGAGAGACATATTTTAAAACTTATCAGCTTGCTTCATGAGTAGTATTTGGGTGACATAACATTCACATAGTAGTCGTAATTTGATAAGAAGAAGCTAAGTGTGCAGTTATGGTTAACACTTTGTTGTTCAACCTTGTGAAAAAGAAGTGAGCTTAATTGTATTGAATGTCCACTTGTAGTGTACTTCAACTTTTAAAATTATATATTTTTTAAAAACTGTACATGCAGATAATATTAATGAAATAAACAGACACTTGAAGTGTACTTAAGACTGTACACTTACATGGCTGTTTCTTAACCCACTTAAGACTCTTTTAAAGACTGCACTTTTGAAATAATGTCAAATTAAATATTTTATGTTTTATGTTTATGTTTAAGTTAATTGCCGTTAACATGCATTTTTTTTGTTCAAAAACATTTAGTTCATGCAGTGCATGTAGTTATCTTCACACTGCTGACACACAACATAAAACTAAAATACAATGATTTTCCAAAAGTGGGGGAAACTTCAATTTTCAAATGTTATAATGGTTGCTATGCACCTGCTAAGCACATACTCTACTATGTTCTTATCTCTATTACCAACTACACATGTGTGAACAGCGTGTTCTGATCAGTGTTGTTTCTGCAGAGCAAACTCTGTCACATGGAACCCACACAAGATGATGGGCGTTCCACTACAGTGCTCCGCCATTCTGGTCCGAGAGAAGGTAAGAGAGAAAAGGAGAAATGGGGGTTTCAAAATAAATTAGTCTGAATAGCAATGGAACAGAGTAAAATTCAGTAGTAGAATGCAAAGAAAGCTGGGTGAGAACAAGAGGAAAAGAGAGGCAGAGAGACAAATAATCAAAAGAGAGAGAGCTGCTTGCTGACATGTTATTATGATCATCTCCACTCAGTGTTCCTGCTCTCTCACTGTGTGTGTGTGTGTGTGTGTGTTTTCAGGGTCTTCTTCAGGGCTGTAACTCCATGTGTGCAGGATATCTCTTTCAGCCGGATAAGCAGTATGATGTCACATATGACACAGGGGACAAGGCCATACAGTGTGGCCGCCATGTAGACATCTTCAAATTCTGGCTCATGTGGAAGTCAAAGGTGTGTGTGCACATCCATGAGATCAGAACCTCAGTGCTTGATAATGTGTTACTCATGAATTAAGGATTCAGGATGCAGAAATCATGGATTTAATGCAGTAATGAAAAACAAATCAGATGGATGGATGAACAGTTGGATGGATGGATAGATGGATGAATGTATTGGGTAGACGGATGCATGAACGTTTAGATGGATGAATGAATGAATGAATGAATGAATGAATGAATGGATGGATGGATGGATGAAGGACCGATCAATCGATCGATAAATGAATGGTTGGATGGATGGATGGATGGATGGATGGATGGATGGAAGGATGGATAGACGAAAAGTTGGATGGTTGATGGATTAATAGATGGATGGATGAATGATTGGATGGATGGTTGAATATTTGAATGGATTAAGGATAAATGGGTGGAAGATCAACGGTTTTATGTATGAAGTTGTGGATGGATGGATGGATGGATAAAGAGTTGGAATGAATGATGGATGGACAGATGGACGAAAAGTTGAATGGATGATGGATTAATTGATGACTGGTTGAACAGATGGATGGATGAACGATTAGATGGATGATGGATGGTTGAATAGTTGAATGGATTATGGATAAACGGGTGGAAGATGAATGGTTGTGTGTATGAAGGGGTGGATAGATGGATGGATGAACTGTTGGAATTATTGATGGATGGATGGATGGATGGAAGGATGGATGGTCGAATAGATGGACGAAATGTTGGATGGATGATGAATATTTGATGACTGGTTGAATAGATGGATGGATGAACAATTAGATGGATGATGGATGGTTAAATAGTTGAATGGATGATAGATAAATGGGTGGAAGATGAATGGTTGTATGTATGAAGGGGTGGATGGATAGATTAACAGTTGGAATTAATGATGGATGGATGGATGGATGGATAAATGAATGGTTGATGAATGGATGGATGGATTAATGAATGGAAGGAAGGATGGATGGATGGATGGATGGATGGATGAATGGATGAAAATTTGGATGGATAATGAATTAATTGATGACTGGTTGAATAGATGGATGGATGAACAATTAGATGGATGATGGATGGTTAAATAGTTGAATGGATGATAGATAAATGGGTGGAAGATGAATGGTTGTATGTATGAAGGGGTGGATGGATGGATTAACAGTTGGAATTAATGATGTATGGATGGATAAATGAATGGTTGATGAATGGATGGATGGATTAATGAATGGAAGGAAGGATGGATGGACGAAAATTTGGATGGATAATGAATTAATTGATGACTGGATGGATGCATGAATGGAAGGAAGAATGGATGGATGGATGGACGAAATGTTGGATGGATGATGAATTAATTGATGACTGGTTGAATAGATGGATGGATGAACAATTAGATGGATGATGGATGGTTAAATAGTTGAATGGATGATAGATAAATGGGTGGAAGATGAATGGTTGTATGTATGAAGGGGTGGATGGATGGATTAACAGTTGGAATTAATGATGGATGGATGGATGGATAAATGAATGGTTAATGAATGGATGGATGGATGGATGGATGATGGATGGTTGAATAGATGAATGCATGATGGACAAATGGGTGGATGATGGATGACTGGTTGGATAGATAATGGATGAATGGAGGGAAGAATGGGTGGATGAATGGATAGATGGCGAGATGGATGGGTGGATGAACAGTTGGATGGATGAATGGTGGATGTATGTTCACTGTATTGTAACATAGAATCAATGTTAATCCAGCACAAAGATGTTTGTGTAGAATATCAGTTGTGATGTTCTGTCATCTTTAACAGGGCACTATAGGCTTTGAGAAGCACATTGACAGATGTTATGGATGGATAAATGAATGGTTGATGAATGGATGGATGGATTAATGAATGGAAGGAGGGATGGATGGAAGAAAATTTGGATGGATAATGAATTAATTGATGACTGGTTGAATAGATGGATTGGTGAACAATTAGATGGATGATGGATGGATGGATGAATGCATTGGGTAGACAGATGCATGAACGTTTAGATGGATGGATGGATGGATGGATAGATGGATGAATGCATTGGGTAGACAGATGCATGAACGTTTAGATGGATGGATGGATGGATGGATGGATGGATGAATGAATGAAGGATGGATGGATGGATGATGGACCGATCAATCGATCGATAAATGAATGGTTGGATGGATGGATGGAAGGATGGATAGACGACAAGTTGGATGGTTGATGGATTAATAGATGGATGGTTGAATATTTGAATGGATTAATGGATAAATGGGTGGAAGATCAACGGTTTTATGTATGAAGTTGTGGATGGATGGATGGATGGATGGATAAAGAGTTGGAATGAATGATGGATGGACAGATGGACAGAAAGTTGAATGGATGATGGATTAATTGATGACTGGTTGAACAGATGGATGGATGAACGATTAGATGGATGATGGATGGTTGAATAGTTGAATGGATTATAGATAAACGGGTGGAAGATGAATGGTTGTATGTATGAAGGGGTGGATAGATGGATGGATGAACTGTTGGAATTATTGATGGATGGATGGATGGATGGATGGATGGACGAACGAATGGATGGATGGATGGATGCATGAATGGAAGGAAGAATGGATGGATGGATGGACGAATAGATGGACGAAATGTTGGATGGATGATGAATAATTGATGACTGGTTGAATAGATGGATGGATGAACAATTAGATGGATGGTTAAATAGTTGAATGGATGATAGATAAATGGGTGGAATATGAATGGTTGTATGTATGAAGGGGTGGATGGATGGATTAACAGTTGGAATTAATGATGGATGGATGGATGGATGGATGAATGGTTAATGAATGGATGGATGGATGGATGGATGATGGATGGTTGAATAGATGAATGCATGATGGACAAATGGGTGGATGATGGATGACTGGTTGGATAGATAATGGATGAATGGAGGGAAGAATGGGTGGATGAATGGATAGATGGCGAGATGGATGGGTGGATGAACAGTTGGATGGATGAATGGTGGATGTATGTTCACTGTATTGTAACATAGAATCAATGTTAATCCAGCACAAAGATGTTTGTGTAGAATATCAGTTGTGATGTTCTGTCATCTTTAACAGGGCACTATAGGCTTTGAGAAGCACATTGACAGATGTCTGGAGCTGTCTGAGTATCTCTACCACAAGATAGAGAACCGAGAAGGATATGAGATGGTGTTTCAAGGGGAGGTGAGTGAAAACAATCACAATAGAGTTTATCACTGTCCTTCACATACTAGTACTATTCAGAGTCAAGGTTTCTTTCATAACTTTTTTTTAATGATGCCCTTCTGTCCGTTTCTTAGCCCCAACACACTAATGTGTGTTTCTGGTACATTCCTCCAAGCCTGCGGCTTCTGCCAGATGGAGAGGAGAAAAGACAACGACTTCATAAGGTAAGTAGATACTCACACTCACTACTTCTCAGTCTACATATGTTGCTCGTATGTAACTGATCAAATACACATGTGTATATGCCACATATTTTATGCCACTCATTTTATTTAGCCAGTTACCTTAAGCTTCTGTCCTGTGAATTATATCTAGGTTGCCCCCAAGATCAAGGCAATGATGATGGAGTGTGGAACAACAATGGTGGGCTACCAGCCTCAAGGCGATAAGGTCAACTTCTTCAGAATGGTTGTCTCTAATCCGGCTGTAACCAGGTCTGACATTGACTTCCTGATCAATGAGATAGAAAGACTGGGACAGGATTTATAGAGTGCACAGGGCTGGAAATTCAGTAGATGTTAGTAAATTCTGTAGAAATATAGGAAAGTTAAATAGTTGAATGGATGATAGATAAATGGGTGGAATATGAATGGTTGTATGTATGAAGGGGTGGATGGATGGATTAACAGTTGGAATTAATGATGGATGGATGGATGGATAAATGAATGATGAATGGATGGATGGATTAATGAATGGATGATGGGATGTTGAATAGAAAATTTGGATGGATAATGAATTAATTGATGACTGGTTGAATAGATGGATGGATGAACAATTAGATGGATGATGGATGGTTAAATAGTTGAATGGATGATAGATAAATGGGTGGAAGATGAATGGTTGTATGTATGAAGGGGTGGATGGATGGATTAACAGTTGGAATTAATGATGGATGGATGGATGGATAAATGAATGGTTAATGAATGGATGGATGGATGGATGGATGATGGATGGTTGAATAGATGAATGCATGATGGACAAATGGGTGGATGATGGATGACTGGTTGGATAGATAATGGATGAATGGAGGGAAGAATGGGTGGATGAATGGATAGATGGCGAGATGGATGGGTGGATGAACAGTTGGATGGATGAATGGTGGATGTATGTTCACTGTATTGTAACATAGAATCAATGTTAATCCAGCACAAAGATGTTTGTGTAGAATATCAGTTGTGATGTTCTGTCATCTTTAACAGGGCACTATAGGCTTTGAGAAGCACATTGACAGATGTCTGGAGCTGTCTGAGTATCTCTACCACAAGATAGAGAACCGAGAAGGATATGAGATGGTGTTTCAAGGGGAGGTGAGTGAAAACAATCACAATAGAGTTTATCACTGTCCTTCACATACTAGTACTATTCAGAGTCAAGGTTTCTTTCATAACTTTTTTTTAATGATGCCCTTCTGTCCGTTTCTTAGCCCCAACACACTAATGTGTGTTTCTGGTACATTCCTCCAAGCCTGCGGCTTCTGCCAGATGGAGAGGAGAAAAGACAACGACTTCATAAGGTAAGTAGATACTCACACTCACTACTTCTCAGTCTACATATGTTGCTCGTATGTAACTGATCAAATACACATGTGTATATGCCACATATTTTATGCCACTCATTTTATTTAGCCAGTTACCTTAAGCTTCTGTCCTGTGAATTATATCTAGGTTGCCCCCAAGATCAAGGCAATGATGATGGAGTGTGGAACAACAATGGTGGGCTACCAGCCTCAAGGCGATAAGGTCAACTTCTTCAGAATGGTTGTCTCTAATCCGGCTGTAACCAGGTCTGACATTGACTTCCTGATCAATGAGATAGAAAGACTGGGACAGGATTTATAGAGTGCACAGGGCTGGAAATTCAGTAGATGTTAGTAAATTCTGTAGAAATATAGGAAATGGAGAAGACGTTTTGAAGTATTGTATCAGCTGGACATTCTAGAGTATTAGACAAATGAGGTGCTCTAGAATAATGAAACTCTCGGATTTCTAGAATGTTCCACTAGGAAACTGGACATTCCAGAATGCAGAGGTGGTGAGCTCTTAAAGCTATAATTTCATAATGAAGGATCAGATTTCCGCCTATGACATTATATGTCCTCTCTTCTTCCCTTCCCCCTGTTCTCTTGTCTCCTGTCTATTGTGTTCTTTCTATTGTAACACTTTACAATAAGGTTCCCTTTCTGGTTAACTACATTTGTTAAGATGAACTGACATTGCCAAATACTTGATGCATATTTTAATCTTACTTTGTTATTTTTAATATTTACTAATACATCTAAAATTATTTAATGGACCTGAGCTAACTTGAATTAGCAATGAACAGTTGTATTTTTATGAACTAAGGTTAACAAAGATTAATAAATACTGTTATATTATAACAGTATATTATATATGTTATATTAAAAAATACTACAAATATTTTGCTCATTAATTAATGTAAAATACTTTATCCTGATTGGCTGAAGAATGTTTTAGAGTGCAGTTTATTTCATTGAAACCCACAGCTAAAATAGTTCCAAGCAGGTCTTGACGGTATTTCATGTCCATATCTCGTTGTCAAATGATTTCAGTTATTTCAAAAGTTCTTACAGCCTACAACAGCAAATGAACAAAATCACACAACAACACTGACCAAACAGATAAATATATTAAACAGTAAGATAAAAATGACAAACTATTTACATGTTTCTCCCACGCTGAAAACTGAAAAGCTGCATGACATTTCTCAGTAGTGAGATGGTAGCGTTGCTGTTCTTGAAGCCATTAAACTTACAGTCCTTACATAACCACCTTGGGTGTGCATTATTTTCTAATACTTCAACTGTCCGTTTTCAATTATTCAGTATTCAATGCATTAACTCAAGTGATGAAACCTTGTTGTAGAGTGTTACCCTTTATTTTAACAGGAAATATTATACTATACAGCACAACTGTACATTTAAGAAATGTTCATGGTTCAGTTCAAGTTAAGCTCTATGACAGTGTCTATGATAAAAACAATATGTCCCTTTCTACAAAGAAACAAAAATTGTACTTACAGTATTGCTCTCTCAGTGGAAATTTAACAGGCAAGGCACTGGAGTAGCAATACCTCACTGTATTAAAGTCACAGTCACAATTACGATAAAGAAACCTGCAGTTCAAATATCATAAGATAGCACTTTATAAAAAAAACTAAGAGACTGACTTTTTGTAGCCCCATAGACATCCACTGTAAATGCATTAATTTAAACACATTTTTTTTTTTTTTTTTTTTTGTATAGACTAAGGGACATAGAGCATAACTTTTCAACTGTGAACATTTCCTTTAAAATCCAGAACTGGTCTGAATTCTCAATAAAAAAGTTTAAGAATATACTGTAATATACCACCATCTATAAGAGCCATCTGGACCGTCCATGTGATTGCACAAATTCATAACTTCTTAGCTGTTATGTCATGAAGATTAACTGAAGTGTGTACCATTGTACCAAGTACTGTATTGACACGCTGTGTTTTTAGAATTTATGACTCTTTGTGTAAATTGTGATTGTTTGTGACAAACATATATCACATAGTTTTACAGTAAGAAATGTTTGAATAGTGGTAAAGATATTATTCCTCTATTTGTACCCTCCAAGTATTTTCATTTGTATTTTGAGAGACAATATTTATCTATATTGTTTAAAACAGTGCATTAGAGATTTTAATTCATTTATTAACCAAAGACATAGAACAAAAATGAAATTTCATTGTCAGTCTAAATACTTGTAACACTCTGCTACATTATATGGCCAGAAGTATGTGAACATCTCATTCTAATTAATGGATTTTGCTATTCCAGTAACTCCAGTAAAGACAAATTTCAATGCTATACCATAATGCCCGTCTAGAGAAGTGGTGGTGCCCAAAACAGGGTCCATATATGGTTTACTTAGTCTGGTGGGGAAGACTTTGACAGTCCTGCACAAAGCCCAGACGTGAACCCCACTAAAAACAACTTTTCCAGACCCCCTCACCCAACATCAGTGCCTTTGGCCATGTAGTGTATCTAACTTAGTTTAAGAAATGAATGTCTAACTTAAGATATCAATATAACAGAGCATTCTCTAACCATAGTGCAATGAATGCTGTAGCTGAGATTTAGTCAATGGTATTCATGAATTAATATGTAAAAAAATCTAAAATAAAGTATCTTAACTTTTGTTAAGAGAAAAGCACAGCGACGTCACAGCGATGATCCTCCAGAAAGGGAAATGTATTTTATTAGCAGCTATATTTGTAGTATTCGTAATTAAGTTTAATTTCTTCAATATAGACCAAACACAATTTCACATTCCTAAATCAACAAACTATGCTAATACTGTATTTTGTGTACGCTTTGCTTACTTCAGTCTGCACAGTAGATGTAAAGCTAATGATCTCTAGCTTGAAGTGCCTGAGTGTTTACTAACTAAAAAATGTGCATTTTAACTGGCTTGCAGTTTGTGCAATATTACTGTTCACTGTTACCAGTAGAAATAAACACTCAGCTTGAAACATCTTGGTTTATTTTGTGTGTATTCATAAAAGAAGGGAATGATGGTTGTCATGTATCACTGAACAGTATGCTAGACCAAGAGTTGCCAAATAAACTGAGAATAGAGCACTGCTTAGAAATGATTTGCTCCTCTTCTATCTATATAAAAGCAAATGAAAGGAATAGTTCACCCAAAAATGACAATTTGCTAAAAAATAAAAACATAAAAAGACTCTAATAGACTTTTTTTCTTCTTCATGGTAACAGATTTGTAGAAATGTAGCATTACATCACTTGCTCACCAATGGATGCTCTGCAGTGAATGGGTGCCGTCAGAATGAGAGTCCAAAGAGCTGATAAAAACATCACAATAATCCACAAGTAATCCACACCACTTCAGTCCATCAGTTGATGTCTTGTGAAGTGAAAAAGTTTTAACTTTAAACTGTCACTTATAGCCAAAATCCATAATCCATAGTATCACTTTTTTTCCAGTGAAAAAGTCCATTCCCTATTGTCTCTCACATCAAAATCACCATCTCAAAGTTCAAAGTTTAGAACTATTTTGGACTGATTTTACTTGATCTGTGCATATTTCTCTCCTGATTCAGACTAGATGACTTTTTCACTGGAGAAAGTATTATGATGATTAATGATGAATTTGTTTCTTACAAACATGCAGCTTTTCGTTTCACAAGACATTAACTGATGGACTGGAGTGGTGTGGATTACTTGTGGATTATTGTGATGTTTTTATCAGCTGTTTGGACTCTCATTCTGACGGCACCCATTCACTGCAGAGCATCCATTGCTGAGCAAGTGATGCAATGCTACATTTCTCCAAATCTGTTCCCATGAAGAAACAAACTCATCTACATCTTGGATGGCCTGAGGATGAGTACATTTTCAGCAAATTTTTATTTTTGGGTGAACATCTCAGATAAAAAATAAATGCTGTGTTCTACCTTATAATGGTTTTCTCTGAGGAAAAAGATGGGTATCGTCAGTGCATCAAACAAGAGGAAGAAAATCAAAGCACTGTGGTGAGGTCATCATTCATTTTAATAGACAAAGAGGCCACACACTCATTAGACTCCATAAGCTGCTGAATTTCCATGTTCCAGCTCATTTCACATGGGGTTATCTCTGAATTTCACAGCCATTGGATATAATGTTGAGACACAGCTGCAGCATTAAATGCAACTCTCTAATCGAAATGCAATCACTACAAAACGCACCATTACCTTACCCAAAAAGCTTCTTGAGGCAGATTTCAGACAGTCTTTCTAGAAAGCCCTTTACAGTAAATGAAAGTGATTTGCCTAAGGACAGGGAAAAGAGACTCCGGATCTACAGATCTCATCTTATAACCAGCCTCTCTTTCCTCAGTCTCCTCTGTCACTCCTCATTTCTCTCATTAATATCCCTGAGCAGGAGTTTTACTGAGTGATCACAGCAGTGAAGTGTTTCCAGTCCTCTGTGGGAGCAGGTTTGCTCATTATTTATCTCTTTAAAGATATTTATCATAAAAGCCATCAGACCTTGTTCTCTTTCATAAGCAAAGGCGGCCTGTGGGAAGCCAATTTCAGCATTCTTTTTTTAGGTTAGGTTAATAAAGGAAAAAGGTATAGGTTTTTTTTTTCATTTTTCCATTTCAAGTTGGGTTTCATCTGATAGAGTGTGATTTCTGGCATTGCAGAAGACATGGAAAACATCAACAGCTTTACACTTTTTAAAATAAAAGCCTCTTATTCTAGTTGTATAATAAACCAGGCATTGTAGGCCTACTGAATATTGTTAGCTCTTTGACAAATTGCTTTGTTCCTCTTTGTTCCTTTGGATAAAAGCTTCTGCTAAATGCATGAATGTAAATGTAAAGGTTCCAAAAGGGGGGTTTCACAGTGATGCCATAATGATATATGGACATCAATTATGGGATTGCATGATTAATGGTATGTGTATGTAACGTCAAGGAACTCTTTATCTCTGTTGTTAAAACTCTATTTATCTACTCTCTCTCTTATCTCTATTGCTCTCTTTCTGTTTGAGATTCCACTGATACACCTGTAAATGTTATTTTGCCATGATGTCAAATGGAAAAGCCTTGTGGAACCTTGTGGAAAGCAGCCAATAGTGCTCTCACTTACTCACATTAACTTCACAGTCCTAGCAGAGCTCTTCTGCACCCATCCATTCCAATTACAAGCATTATTAAACTTAGAGCTGCATTGGAAAGAATAAGCTTGGCTCTCTTCGCTCACACACACACACACACACACACACACACACACACACACACACACACACACACACGTCTCAGGTGTGCTGTGTAGACTGTGGGCAGTAGACTGAGAAAACCAGCCGTCTGCTCTTACCCCATATATATGTACTCGGAGCAAGAACGAGGTGCGGCGGAGCGGACCCGGGAGAGAGGGGTGACATTGGTGCCGTGACCCGGATGGGAGTGAGCGTTAGGGGGGTGAGTGTAACGGAGGCCAGCGAGTAGGTGCTGTGCAAGGTAAACCTCACTCCCCTGATCTCAAGAGACACACTAGCGACTGACGCTAGTGGCTGCAGTCTTTAGCCTTCTTGTTAGTGCGTCCGCCTCCCATGCCGGAGACCGGGGTTCGAGACCCACTCGGAGCAAGAACGAGGTGCGGCGGAGCGGAACCGGGAGAGAGGGGTTACATATACTGTATACAAGGCAGTTTGCTCTCACACACTTTTGCCATTGCATAAGACGACCATCCAAACCAAAACAGATTGCTGTGAAACCTCTTTACAGTTAATTTCTCTTTTTTTTACAATAAGTAGCACAATATTCTTTGAAGTGCTTTTGAGTACTGTGTAAATGCAATGGTGCATAAATATGGTAATCATGGTCAATCATGGTGCATATCAAAGTAACTTGGTATTACCATCTGACACTGTCGCTGTATCTCAGACAAACACACTTCTCATTCATAGTTTGTGTTTAGAATCTAGTTTGATTAATGTGTTTGGTTGATTTTGATGTATGGGTGAAAAGCAGTGCCTATCTAAAACTGGTTTGTGTTAGTGGTGTAAGTCTCAGGTTGGGTTCTTGGTGTTTTTAAAATGTACAGATTCCTTGGGACTATCAAGTGCACCCCAAAAAATAAGAGACTTATTTTACTTCAAATTAATGCTTCTTTGAAACTAAATTGGCCCACTTTTTAGTTTATAAAAGTATTTGAAATGCACTCTCCTGAGTAAAATACTGAGTTAAAAAAAGGAGTTTAATCATTTTTGTGAACATCAAATCATACATCACACTTATAGTTTACAGTTTATATATTATTTTTGCTCTTTGAGTATACTACTAGGTTCCTATTTAGGTATTGATTTTTATAGAGATAAACCTTAAAGGCAAGACAATACATGCAAAACCTTTTTTCCATGCACTGATCAATTTTAAGATTTTGAGATATTTTCAGACAGTGCAAAGGAAATATCCACTATTTACACATTTTTCTGACTTATGTAGCAATAAAAGGAGATATCCAAAATATCCCCGATGTAAAAAAATAATAATAATAAAATAAAATACTCAACAAAATAAACAAGAAATGTAGAAATTTGAACCTGCGTGTCTTTATCCAATGCTCTGTGGACATGCAGGCCAATGCAAATTAGTGCCTATTTAATTACATAATGCATAATTGAAACATAATGTTTTAGAACACGTGCAATACAAAACAATTGTCTTAATGTACAGTGATTAATCAACTGGTGGAAGTATGGTGATCTCGGTTAATTTTACCCTCACCTGTGATGTCTTGCCTTAACTATACTCTACTTTAAGGTGGCTTAAAGGTATTCATGCTAATGATTCATGTATTACATGAAGAGACTTGCTCCTTTTGCTGTTTGACTTGATGTTTTGGCTTAGGCTATAATAACAGCCAGTATGAATCTAGTCTATGGGAATTAAATGCCTGGATTACAGGTAATATGAAGTCATGTGACAAGACTGCTATACTGTTTACAATGTTTGTAGAGGAATAATGGCACATACTGCTACGAATAAAAAAATAACCTAGCATGCAGCAGTGTGTACTGCGCAGTATGCAGCAAGCCGTGAGCTAGTATGTATTTCAGACACAGCCAGCATCTCCAGAGCGGTCTGATCTGCAACTGCTCTCTCTGGCACTGCCTGCATCAGCCGCAAACACTGATGATATTGACAACAAATGGGCTGACAGTTTGTTTCCCTGTCGTTCTCTCCTTTATTTGTTCCTTCCTAAATCACTTGCTAGAACGCAGTGTAATCAGTGCAGCGTTAATACATTAACCTCTGCATATACGAGCGTCTTGTGCAGTCCTTACTAAATTATACTGTGTTAACCATACTTCACTGATTATTCTTTCAGCAATCATTCATAATGATTACTGCATCATTATCCATGCCTAATCAGTTATGTAAAATAAGATTTAGAGCACCTTGAAAAGCATCATCATTTCCACAAGTAATTGTTGTAGGCCTACTGGTTCTGGAGTGTGATGCTTGGTCTATTCCTCGCCTTCAGAAGTATTTGTTTGCTCCACAGTGTGTGAGTCTGTAATTGGGATGTTGTTAAGGTTGACAGTGCCCAAATGTCCATCAAGTATTACGTAGGCTCACGGGCGTAGATCACGCGGGGTACGAGGGGGCGTGTCCCCCACACTTTTAATATCACGTAAATTCGTCCCCTGCACTTTTTCAGGCAAGTGTGTTCGCATAGAGGTTTTCAAGAGCCGGTGTGAATAAATATAGACGGTAACACTTTAGAATAATGGTCCGTTGTTAACAAGTAACTGTGCAGGAAGTAATAGGTAGTATACATTAACACTTAAGTTAATACTATTAACTAATAGAGAAGCAAGATTAACTAAGCAGTTAGTAGTAGCAAATTTAGGACAAAAGTAGTTCCTTATTAGATATTTGATAATTATTGAATAAAAATATCCTCATTGAGAACTACTTGTGAACTATGACCAATTAATAAAGAATAACCAATTAATTACTAATCACAACAGTAACATCTTAAAAGTGAACAATTGGGTTCTTTGTGGAAACTAATTTATTCTAAAGTGTTACCATATAGATTTAAATAAAAAGAGACAGGATAGTCTGTGTATGACCTGATGTTTTATTCGGACCTAGAATAAAGGCGAGATGAACATCACGGAGCACAAAACACTCCATGCAGTGTATGTTTCATTCACACTCGAAGCCGGAGGGCGCTCTCGTGCAGAACGTACCAGGAAATCCCTAATATGGGCAAAAGCATCTTGCTATCTGTAAGAAAACGTCTCAGGTTACTTATGTAACCATGGTTCCCTGAGTAGGGAACGAGACACTGCGTCCTCTAGGGGTCGCTATGGGGAACGCCTCGTCGTGACCCGTGTCTGAAGCATACATTGAAAAAAAGCCGGCGACAGCCATGACGTCACTACCGGTGCGACTATAGTATAAATAAGCGCCGGGAGCTACACATCATTCACTTCTTCGTCTGAAGCTTGCATCCGCAGCATGGCAAGAAACCTAGAGGACGCAGGGTCTCGTTCCCTACTCAGGGAACAATGGTTACATAAGTAACCTGAGACGTTTTGCAAGTTTCCATTACCTTCTCCCCTTGGGGATCAATAAATACTTAAAATTTTAAACTTGTTATATTTTTTGTATGGTTTAATATGTTTTTGGGCAACTTTAGGGGCTAGTTATCATTTGTGTCACTCAATATAGGCAAGTAGCTTGAAGCCTTGACTGGAAAAAGCCACTGCTATACTATACTATACTATTTATACTATAGTCGCACCGGTAGTGACGTCATGGCTGTCGCCGGCCAACGAGTTGGTGTTTTTTCAATGTATGCTTCAGACACGGGTCACGACGAGGCATTCCCCATAGCGACCCCTAGAGGACGCAGTTCGAAGTTCCCATGAAAGGGAACAGTTGTTTTCACAGTTTGGAAACATGAAGACATTAAACATACATATAAACAATATATGGTTTATTTGTGTTTTTCCAAGTCATCTCCAGGTAATAAAGTATATGAACAATGCAGTGCTAATTTATTACAGTATAGAAACTATTCTGCCTTATTATGGGATAAAAAAAAAGTGTTTGTAGTATATAAACAAATCATTATTATTGGTTATTGTCCAGCAGTGTATCTGATTTCTTAGCCAAAGCTAGAAATAAGAGAAAAAATAAAGTTGTCTATACACTACCAGTCAGTAAGATTTTTAATGTTTTTTAAAGAAGTTTCTTCTGTTCACCAAGCCTGATTTTATTTGATCCAAAGTACAGTCAAATTTTGAAATACTTTTTGCTATTTAAAATAACTGTTTTCTATTTTAATATATTTTAAAATGTAATTTATTGCTGTGATTTCAAAGCTGAAATTTTAGCATCATTACTCCAGTCACATGATCCTTCAGAAATCATTCTAATATTCTGATTTACTGAT
>NW_015632734.1:365751-367028 GCF_001515625.1 Sinocyclocheilus rhinocerous
TTATGTTGAAAACAGCTGAGTAGCATTTTTCCAGGCTTCTTTGATGAATAGAAAGTTCAGAAGAGCGTCTCGGTTACGTATTGTAACCCTCGTTCCCTGAAGGAGGGAACGGAGACGACACGTCGGATGACCGACAAATTGAGATCTCGCTTAGAGAGACCAATCTACTTAGAGTGTAAACTAAACGAGCCAATGCACATTGGCATGCGATTATTGCATCCAGCTGCCGCTGATCACAGCGTGAGTATAAGTAGGCAGCCGATGCAGCGCATATTCAGGTTTTCGCTGAGGAGCCGAGCCGGTGACCCGGCCGCTCAGCGGTGGTACAGAAGCTGTGGCGACGGGACGTGATGTCTCCGTTCCCTCCTTCAGATAACGAGGGTTACAATACATAACCGAGACGTTCCCTTTCAGTCGGTCACTCTCGACGTCACGTCGGATGACCGACGAATTGGGATCCTTACCAAAGGGCCACAGTTACTGCTCCTTCCAGTGTCCCGTGGAAGCCTCCTGCGCCCCTACTTTTTGCTGTAGGCCAGGGCTTACCACAAGAAGACCAGTTACTGCTGCTATGGCACTACCCACTGAGTAAGACTGGATAACACTGGGAAAACGTACCCGTTCCATTTGGGACCGGGACGTTGCGGAAGCTCCATCCTTCCCGAAGGAGGTTTCGGAAGCAAATACACACATGAACATCCCTTAGGTGCATATGGAAGAATGGAGGTGATTGAACCCTCTTGGAATGGCAGAAGTCTGCCGGGGAAACACGGGCTCAAGGCTATACCGTGGACTTTAAACATATGAGATCCACTTGGGGGAGGATTTAACCTTCTCGCCCCCCTAAGGAACCTGATGATCAGGTCATGCTTTCCCATCGACTTCCCTTCGACGGGGTCATGGTTGGCAGCAATCGCAGCCATGTAGACTTTAAGGATGTGGCCCCACAGCCGGTGGTAGAGGCATCCGTGTGAACCACAGCATGTCTGGAGACCTGCTCTAGGGGCACTCCTGCCCAGAGAAACGCAAGGTCTGACCACGGGGTGAAGGTTTGGCGGCAGGCCGGTGTGACTCGGACCCGGTGAGTGCTGCGTAGCCACGCCCACCTCAGGACTCGGCCATAGAGCCAGTGTTAAAGCGGTCTCATATGAAGCAGTCCCAGCGGTGTGACTGCCGCTGCAGCTGCCATATGCCCCAGGAGCCTCTGAAACTGTTTCAGTGGGACCGCCATCCTGCTCTTGAATGTATTCAAGCAGTTCAACACCGACTGAGCACGT
>NW_015632734.1:370561-371160 GCF_001515625.1 Sinocyclocheilus rhinocerous
TGTGAACCACAGCATGCCTGGAGACCTGTTCTAGGGGCACTCCTGCCCGGAGAAACGCAAGGTTTGACCACGGGGTGAAGGTTTGGCCACTGGCCAAACTTGGACCCGGTGAGTGCCGCGCTGCCACGCCCACCTCGGGATTCGATCATGAAGCCAGTGCTAAAGTGGTCTCATATGAAGCAGCCACAGCGGCGTGACTGCCGCTGCAGCCGCCATATGCCCCAGGAGCCTCTGAAAGTGTTTCAGTGGGACCGCCGTCCTGCCCTTGAACGTATTCAGGCAGTTCAACACCGACTGAGCACGTCCTTGCATGAGGCTCCAAGGAGAGTTTGCTCTTTTCCCAGCTGACCTGAAGGCCCAACCGGCTGAGATGCGAAAGCACCAAGTCCCTGTGTGCACAAAACTGATCCTGAGACTGAGCTAGTACGAGCCAGTCGTCGAGGTAGTTGAAAATGTGAAAGCCCTGTTCTCTCAAGGGAACAAGGGCTGCCTCCGCAACTTACGTGAAGACACAGGGCAACAGGGACAGCCCGGAGGGCAGGACCTCGTACTGATATGCTCGTCCTTCGGACGCGAACCGCAGCAATGGTCTGTGGTGC
>NW_015632734.1:372050-387637 GCF_001515625.1 Sinocyclocheilus rhinocerous
GTGTGAAAGAGCATAGCAGAGCTGCACACGGCAGCGTGTGTGTATTGTAAAACCTGTTTCACACCGCACCGCACATCGGCGTGAATGTTAACGAAAGACGTCTGATACACCGCACACTGCAGCAGAGCAAGCAGTGCGCATTTTTCCCCGGTATGCATGTTAACGAATGAGTGCTTTTACACCGGACGCTGGCGTCGAGTCTATTTTTTGCTGTGCTGCTCAGCAGCTCGAGCTTAAAGCGCCAGTTACACGGTTGAAGGACAATTTGACAAAAAAATTTAGTTCACACAAAAAAGTATATATTGCACAGAATAAGCATATGCTCGTAAAATCCTTTAAGAGATTTCAATTGCAGTCAGTTTCGTTCCTTTGCGAGATCTCAATGAGCGCATTTACATGAACGTTCTTCAGCCGATTATGCTTAATAAGCCGAAAATGCACTTGGTCATGTAAACGCGGTAACCCGTTTTCTTTTATCGGAGTAAGGTCATAAACGGGTGTAAGCATAAACCGGTCGCAACAGGTAGTTTTTTGCCTCTTACTCCGATTTCGCACAACGCACTTGGTCATGTAAACGCGTAACCCGTTTTCTTTTATCGGAGTGTTATCTTTTATCGGAGTAAGGTCATAAACGGCGTGAGCATAAACTGGTCGCAACAGGTAGTTTTTTGCCTCTTACTCCGATTTCGCACAGCATGTAAACGCAATAAGCCGCTTTCTGTCGGTTTATTGAAGTGGGCATGTGTGGTACGTGACAGGAACGCATCGTTAGTGCAGATTTAAGCGCATCTAGACCGAGCAAACGTCTTGCAGTAAAGAAAGAAGGAAATATATCACAAAAGCAGACTTTTTCATGACTCAGAAAATGATAAAAATGTGTTTTGCCCAACCCTGTATATATATATATATATATATATATATATATATATAAAATTTCTGTCCCGCTCACTTCTGAAATGATGGCTACACCCCTGCGTAGGCTACAGTAAAAACACAGGCTGCGAAAAGAAATAAAATAACTGATGTATGTATATATAGTATGGAATGTTTGATAGCCTAGATGTTTATTATCTTACCCTGATAGCCTAATATTTTCATAGGCCAATTAATACATTAATACATACAGAAATATTTTTACATAATTAATATTGAAATGCTTTACGGTAGCCTAAAGCATTTCTAGGCTATTGATTTTTCGTTTATCTGTTTTTGACTCTCGGCTTTGGAAGCCCTTCTGGTTTGGATTTGAGACTTTTTGACTCTGCAACTGAAGAAACATCAATCCAGAAAACCGGTAGCGATTGGAGTCTTATCAGTGTAAGTATGCAACAAACACAGCACATTGGTTACAATTCACAAATACTTTCATCATTCATTCATCAGCATACTTGTCATCGGCATACTTGTCTTGTTTTCTTTGTCAGGTATTGTAACAAACAACTCCCTGTAAATTGGTTGTATAATTTACACCAACTTGGTTTATTGTATTTTATTATTATTTTCTGAAAACCCAGTGTATACAGCACTTAGGTCTACATTGTAGTTCTTTAACATTATAAACACTATTATAACCCTGCTGAAAATAACAGCTGAAACCAGCCTATGCTGGTCTTCCAGTTGGGTCAAAGCTGGTTTGAAGACTGGTTTTAGAGGGGTTTTGACCACTTCTTAAGCCGGTCAGGCCGGGAGACCAGCTAAAACCAGCTACTTCCATCTCAGACCAGCCAACCAGCTTAGGGTTTTAGCCATTTTTTAAATATATGTATATGTAATGTTTCATCTCATTCATACAGTACAATTCCCACTGAACCTTCCCTATTTTTTTCTCCCAAACTTTTCCCTTGTACAGGTGGAAACGCATAGGGCTGTGTTTGGTGTGATCATCCTGAGAAAGAGCGGACAGGTGAGACCAGGGTTTCTGCTTGTGCAGATAGTGGACTTTGTGGACAAGCATGGTGAGTAGTGTGTGTGTGTGACAGTGTTTGTCGCTTCTATGCAGAGACTGTATTTGTCAAATGTGTGTTTGTGTCCAGGTCTCAGTGAGAGTGGCCTGTTCAGGGTCGAGGGCTCAGAGAAGCGCTGTCAGGAGCTGAGGAAACGTTCTGATCCAGAGTTGGACGGTGGGGAAATTCCTACTCTGGCCTCCTTATTAAAACTGGGGTTACACTTTATTTTGATAGTCCACTTTAGACATTCTACTAACTACAAGTAACTTTGCAACTGCATGTCACCGAATTCTCATTCATTTGCAACTACATGTCTACTAACTCTCAGAGTAGACTATTAGGTTAGGTTTAGGGTTAGTAGAATAAGTTGACATATACTTGCAAAGATTCTCATAGTCAGTATGTTGTATGTTGTGGACCTATCAAAATAAAGTGTTAGAAGATATTACTGCATGTCACCGAATTCTCATTAATTTGCAACTACATGTCTACTAACTCTCAGAGTAGACTATTAGGTTAGGTTTAGGGTTAGTAGAATAAGTTGACATATACTTGCAAAGATTCTCATAGTCAGTATGTTGTATGTTGTGGACCAATCAAAACAAAGTGTTAGAAGACATTAAGCAGACAGTCTACTAATGCTCTAATGACTGCTAGCTGACATGTAGTTGCAAAGTTACTTGCTGTTAGTAGAATGTCTAAAGTGGACTATCAAAATAAAGTGTTACCAAAACTGGAACTCGGGGAATTTTACTAATTCACAAGGCTTCATCTGCCCATCTCTATGAATTTGAGTGCTGTTAAAATAGCGGTATTAATCATTGCTAGTGTCCAATCATCACACTCACCGCGCTCTCCCAGCTTTTGTAGGTGCAAAGACCTGTCTCATATCAAACGTTACTCAAGGTCTGCACTCTAAAAATCTCTGTATTTTAGCAGGAGATAAAAACAAATGACAAACGTTTCGGCTTGCTGCCTTCGTCAGTGTGGCAAAAGCTCAGTAACTCAATGATTATATTAAGACCAATAAAGACTAACAGGTGGTAGTAATTCGATTTCTGAGTTCACAGACTCCAGATCAGTAATTCCATCTATAACAGCAGAAAATTCAACAAATTTCAGTGGGAACAATACCACATCAGGCAAAACATGCCATTCACACACACACACACACACACACAGGTTTGTTTTTGTGAAAAGTGGGGACATCCCATAGGCGTAATGGTTTTTATACTGTATAAACTGTATGTGCTATTGCCCTACACCAACCCTACCCCTAAACCTACCCCTCACAGGAAACTTTGTGCTATTTCAGATTTTCAATACACTCCATTCTGTGTGATTTATAAGCGTTTTGAAAAGTGGGGACATGGGGTAATGTCCCAAAAACCATGAAAGATTAAAATCTTCATTTTCTGCTGTTATAGATGGATCTGATCTGGAGTCTGTGAACTTAGAAATCTAATTACTACCACCTGTTAGTCTTTATTGGTCTCAGTAATTGAGTTACTGAGATCTTGTCACATTGACAGCAAGCCGAAACGTTTGTCATTTGTTTTTATCTCCTGCTAAAAGAGATTTTTAGAGTGCAGACCTTGAGTAACGTTAGTGTGTAAGAGTCAAAAATGATAATAGATAATCATTCAGTTCTGCATGTGTGTGTGTGAGATTGAAAAAGCTTAGAAATGTGTTTGTGTGTCTGAGGAAGGAGGAGACTGGACTAATAAAGAAATCAGGTTCATGTGCTGAAAACACACATCCATCTACAAACATGCACACACAGAATGCACATGTGGAAGCCTGGTGGGGATCACCAGAAGACACTGAGGCTGTTGTAAGTGTGATCTCTGCAGTTAACTTTTCAATTTCCACACCTTATAACTTAAAAGGTGACCATGCCTTTTCTATTGATGTTTCAAGGTTATAGAATAGTTTGTGGAATAGTAATCTTTTTGTTTCTAGACCTTGAAGCATGTAATGATTTTTTATTGTATGTAATGTTTTTGACTATATTCATATGTATTTTTAACCATAAACCAGCCCATCTTTATTTCAATTTTTAGCCGTAAGTTGTGCAAGTCCGATTTATTTTTTAGACTGACAATTGCATTTTTTTTTTTTGCTTTGTCATAATGGAACATGCCACTAAACAGCCAATTTGATGAATTTTACAAAGAATTATGCAAATATCTAGCCCTACAATACATATATTATTATTATTATTTATGCTGTCATGTCACCAACATGTCTGGCAAATATTGACATAATAAACATACTTGCCATATATGAAACTTGCATGCAAAATGTCTTTAGTACAAAAATACCTTCCCCCTACATTTATATTGATATGATACATTAAAATTGATGCTGTTTACTAGGTGGCTCATCTTACCCCACAGCAATTTATGAATCTATATTTCACAGAAATGTTTTACATTTTACTGCATACTGTGTGCATTTGATAAACTCTGCTTTATACATGCAGAGAGCATTACTTTGTAAGGCCAGTAGGTGGCGCTACAGACTGCTTGACAGAACAGCAACTCCTATTCATCACACTAAATGGAGCTTCCTGGCATTTATTTGCAATTATTCTTTTAACAGGACTGTACAATTTATACCCAAAGTACATTATACAGCGGTTTGAAAAAGAGCAACATCAAAACAGCAAAAATCAAAAAGAGCACACCAGGAAACCAAATTTACAAGAAATAAAAAAGGGCAAAATGTTAAACCTCTGTACAGAATGAATCTGCTGAAAGTTAATATCTGAAATTAAGGTCCTGTACAACAAATATACATGAATTCTCCAGAGGGGATACTTTTATTTTGTCCTGCATAGGATTCTGTACATTGCCATTCGTCTACATTTGGTTCTTTTGTGCATTTAACATTAGTATGCTGCCTGGGCCTAGTCTGCCAGCAGCCGCTCTGTATGCTAGAATTACATTCTCGTAGCTAGTTGAACAAAGCAAGGAAAGCTAACACTGTCGTCTGCACCACATGACATTACTACAGACATTACATCAGAACTCTGAATCCTTAATTGAGGGAAACCCAGCAGAGACCGTGGGAACTGATAGTGGTTTGCCAGGTCTGGCTCCTCTTTGAACGTGGAGGCAACCGTGTGAAAAACCCAATGACAACAGTCGCATTTCAAAGTACTTAACAGTAGCAGTGCCCTATCGAGGCTCCAGAAGGCATTATTTTTCTCCAATGACTTTATCGCGACATTCTCTGGGTGTTTATGCTTTATTTTTCTTCATTCTCTTTCCAAATGCTTTTCTCAGTAAACCCAAATCTCATTGCTGCACAAGCACAATAATTCAACAAACTTCCTCGAGCTTCTTTTCCTTCCGGCTGCCTGGAAATGGTCGCGCCCTGCTCCAGGGAAGGAGCTCAGACTCTGGCCAGCCGGGCTGTTCAGTGCAAGCTGTCAGTAGGAGCTGGAGTTTGGTGCCAGGGCTCCTGAAGAACTGGCCCGTCTGATGTGAGGCAGCAGGTAGGAGTCACTTCCCAGCTGATGCACATCAAACCGGTCCTCCTTCCTGTAGGCTAGACACCTGCGGATGAACGCCTGCAGGAAACAGCAACATGCCATTCATTACAAATCCAAAAACGGTTTTGCACTAAATAATTGGTGTGTCTAAGAAAATATGCAAAATAATTATTTGAAATCGTCTGTTTAATGGCCTGTTCCATTATGACCATTGTGGCAATGACTATGAATTGCAGAAACTAGCCCTACATATGTGACCCTGGAGCACAAAACCAGTCTTAAGTCTCTGGGGTATATTTGTAGCAATACCCTTACAAAAAAGAAGTTTATTCAAGTGTGCTGTTTTGTGGTCCAGGGTCACTTATATATACAGTGGTGCCTGATTGGCATGATTTTTTTTCACCAACATGTCTGGCAAATACATACTTGCTGTGTATAAAACTCGCATGCAAAAACACGTCTTTAGAATAAAATGCCGTTTACTAGGTGTAAAGATAAAAATATCAAAATTTGAGATTTTGCCTCAACAGCAAAATCTTTATAAAAGGGACTACTAGTATGTCAGAGTTTTCAGCAATTTCTTGCGACGTTCTTTTAACAATGAAAACTTTAAGTTCGTGGTTAAACAAGTGAGCCAACTCAAGCGACTTGTGTTTTAATATTAATATTTGATACACAATACAACTGAAATGAATAAGTAACAATAATATCTGTTAAGCCAAGTCACAAAGCAACAAGATGCCATTCATTTCCAATGGAGTGCTGGCGGCTGGCGGGTGACCGAATGAAGGCGAGTCCCAGAGACACAGCAAAGCTGAGAAAGTTTAACTTTATGCAAATATAGAGCGTCTTTTGGGAGCAACAATGGGATGGGAGTGAAGACTGTCAAACAGTGCAGACAAAAACGGATGGAGAATGGAGCGATTCCACTGTTCTATATGATTTATATGAAACTGCATGCGTGGATTTAATAACGTGTCAGTAAAGAAACGGTCAGCAGTTTTACTGAATTTGATTCATTTATTGATAGTTATAGTTGATTATATGATGAAATGAGCAGATTAGCACTGCTGCAGTTCATATTAATACTGTTTTCTCCGCATTATGTTCCTTATTGGGAGAAGAAAACTTTATTTGTCAAATTCAAATAATTTTTAGGAAATTTTGACAGTATGAGTGAAATTGTATATCAATAGTTCGTCTGGTTAACTATTTAATGCACTAGCACTTCTGTAGTTTACATAATCGTTTTTTAACAGCAGAATGTTACTTTTGTTGAAAATAGTTTTAATTTTGTCAGCTATTTTCAATTTTAGTCTTAATCCCATGTTAAATGTCCTTGTTAGTATTTATCATATTTATTCAAACTTATGCTATGTTGTTTTAGTCGGCTAAAAGTCTCAGCATATTTTCTAGTTTTAGTTAAAGAAACCCTAAAGTATTTTAGTCTAGTTTTAGTCAATGAAAACTTGACATTTTAGCAATAAGATTATTATTAATGAACCGTACAGCAGTGCTTACTTTATGTACGTTTTAGTTATCATATTTAGTCAACCTTGTCCTGTTTTTGTGTAGTCAGGTTTTAGTCAGCGAAATGTCTGAGCATTTTAGTCAGGTTTAGTCGATGAAATTAGTCACATTTTCGTCATGCTGTATAACGGTTAAAAACTGATAAAAAATATTTTTGCTCAAAATGATAATTGTTGTCATTTGAGGAATTTCCTTTTGTATTTCAGGTATTGCACTTTCACCAGTAAGCACAAATCAACAGAATGCCGACTCATACACATGCTTTATTTAACCTCGTCTAGTGTACTTATTTATTCTAGGCTTTTTATTATATAAATTAATATCAAACACTTACGCACTCTTTGTCTACATTATGAAAACTGTTAAAAAACAACAAAACAAAACACTAAAAATATTATAACAGTGAAATTCCTATTAGCAATTCAACAATAGTAAAGCAACCAAAATCGCAAGCTTGTTTATCAGCAGCACTTTAGTCAACCTTGGCTAAAATAAAAAGAGGTTTTCGTCAAAGTTTTTATTTTTTGAATACATTTAGTCTTGTCTTTTATAATCAATGAAATTGCATGTTGATATAGTCAGTTACCGTTTACTGACCTTATTGTCGTCTCGGGGGGGAAAAAAAGCTCAGCAACTAACATTTTTCGTCAGTTTTTCGTTAACAAAACTAACACTAGTTGAAAACGAATTGATGATATCTAATAAAATGATGTCTTAGTTTTACCATTATATATAATCTGTGATCACATTTTGTAAAGATATGCCTAGACTGCCTTTACCAACCTATTAACTGACAAGTAACACAGACAGGGACATTTCTTCAATATTTCAGGCTTACATTTACATGTTTAATAGCGGTTCCCAATTCCGACCCTTTATCATATAAAATACAGATCTACTATAAACAATTTATATTTCTTTTCACATTACATTTTGCAACAGGTATTTATCATGCAGTTTATCTTAGGACTTATTGAGTTTATAGTTTATTTATAATTATTCAACGATTAATACATTCTTTGATGTAAATGCACCTGTATGTATGACATGCACATATATATTAACTAAAGTTTTATAGACTCATGCAAAGCGCGCACAGAGAGCCGCGTTTCAGACAATGCGCGCGTACACAGAATTGATTCCTCTTTCGCGTATCCTTGCATCTGAATGAACACATCCAGCGATTTTGAAATTTTGCGAGCCCTGCTGCAGTTTCTATAAACCAGCTTTTTTTGCAGTTCATTTTAAATATTTGTGCAGTGCAATAAACTATTAAAGCACAAATATTCCCATGTAGTCTCTAAAATAATGCTTACACCAACTTCAAGCATAATTTTATAAAGAATTTGGAAAAATTGTTCAAAATAGTTCTATATCAGTGGTTCTCAACCAGGGGGTCAGCAAATTTCCAAGAGGGCCTAAGCATTAAAATGAGCTAAAGAAATTATTTCAATTTACCCCCGCAACAACTTTTTAGTCATTGAAGAGCTACTGTTTCAGATGAAGCAGGAACTGCAACAGTGTCATGTCAACCACCCATAATGTTTTATAACTCTATTCCATAATTACAATTCCAACATTTTATACGGACTATTTTTCAAAGAAAATGTGAAATGACCTTGGCCTCATTGCTGGCAACGGGTTTGGAAGGGAACTGAACCTCTGTGGCTTTCAAGATGGTGTTCTCCTGCAGGATGTCCTGCTGGGACTGGTTATGGCCAAATGGCTAGAAAAACAAATCAAATTTGCATGGTTAAACATAACTGCAGTGTACTAGAAATCAGGAAAATGACAGCTACTTTCCTTTTGCACTTCAACCTGTAGACGCTACTGATAATATTCTCATTTATTCAGATAACTGCTCCTCACCTTTCTTCCATAGAGGCACTGGAAAAATATGACCCCGACAGACCAGACGTCCACTTTATTGGAGATCTTTGGAGGCTCTTTACCCACCACAAAACACTCCGGGGGTAAGTACCTTACAGCCGAAACAAGACACGATTGAGTTACACGCTTTAAAAGGCAAAAGCCTAATTATTCGAGCATCTGTGAGTGTGTTACCAGTAAGTGCCTGCCCCTTGTGATGTCAGGTCCATCCCATCTACTCCATAGCTGTCATCGTCCATGATTTTAGACAGTCCGAAATCTGTGATCTTTATCTCTCCGCATGCATTTCCATCTACCAGTAAAATATTCCCTGCACACACACACACACAAATAAATACACAAGCACATTCCCTATACTGGATTATCTTTCTTATATCTTTCACATATGCATAATAAGGCTGGGTGGAAAAATAATACATATCCTACCATTCAAAAGTCTGAGGTCAGTAATATATATATATATATATTTAAAAAAAAATTTTTTTTTTAAGAAATTGATACTTTTATTCAGCAAGGCTGTATTAAACCGATCAAAAGTGACAGTGAAGATATTTACACTGACCGAAAAAAATTCTGAAAGATCTGTTTTGAATAAAAGCTGTTCTTTTAAACGTTCTACTTATCAATTAATCCTGAAAAAGTATCATTACAGTTTCTACAAAAATATAAAGCTATAAAGCAGTGCAAATATCATATATTTTTCCCTGATTTACAGAAGAGACCCACTAAAATGTCATTATGCCTGACAAGATTGTTACACATTTACAACAAAAATCTATTTATGACATATTAAAAGACTAATTACTTTCACCCCAAATACTAATTAGTTGTTATTTTACATTTTTAAAATGTGCCACTATCCTAGGTTTTGCCCATTTGTCAGTAAGAATTTTTTACTCATTTAAAACACAATCAAATTTAATATGCTCCCTTATTCTTTTATATATTATAATATGAACAAGTCAGAATAAGCATGTTGTTTGAATTTTTACATAAATATTGTGCTACACTGAATGACAATTTAACATTATTTCAACCAAATTCTGACATTTTATTGTCCAAAAACTTATTTGAAACCTTAAAAGTAGACACTTTACTCACATTTAATGTGCTTTCTGTGGACATAAAATCACTTTTGTAAATTTCTTTTGATGCGGACATCTTAACGTCTTTGACCCACGTATAAATTGTACAAACCCCAAACTTCTAAACGGTTCAGAGCGGTATATACGTGGTATATATCTAAATGCATACACAGGTTAAAAAACAACCTGTATATAACCTGTGTAAAAAAAATTAAAAAACAAGAACTTTGCGTATTCGAGAGGTATGAGAAGTAAAACGCAGAGAATGTGTTCACCGGGTTTGAGGTCATAGTGTATTATGGGTGGCTTGATCTCGTTCAGGTATCGTAAAGCATTAACAATCTGCATGACGATAGAGCGAGCTTCTTTCTCAGACATCAGCTTGTGCTGTTTCAAGTAGAAATCCAGATCGTTTCCTTCACAGTATTCCAAAACCGTACAGAACCTGCAGGAAACAGAAACTCGTGTCACTGATGCGTTCTGATGGTTGCTAGCTGAAATCTGCAGGGCTGGAACTAACTCACGTGTCTGTGTCCAGTGAAAAGTAATCGTACAGTTTCACTATTCTGGGATGATCCAACTGTTTATGTATTCGGTATTCCCGACAGGCGTGTCTGCAGAAGAGAGGCACAGGTTACCATGGGCAACAGAGGTGAGACCCAGGCGGCCAGCGTCATGAGACACAGACGGACCAGATTTCCAGACATTTCCAGTTCTGTACCGAATACCAATCACCGTGGAAATACAGCCTTACATAACAATGTCCCCACACCACAATATAAGCCAGCTACATATAAGTTGCACATAAAAAAAAGAGAGAAATGGCTCTGAATATAAAAAGAGCTTATTTAATCTTAAAAGAAATGTTCAGGGTTAAAGACAGCTCCTTCAGCAGCATCTGTGGAAAGCTGTCAGGGTAATCGGCATATTTGAATCCAAACGAGGCTACGTACCATCCGTTAAATGAATTGCATTGTTAATGTCGTTTCACAACAGATGTTTTTCTGGCTAGTTTTGTCTACTTAGAAATTTTTGGAAAAATACATTTACGTGTTTTTTGGCTGAATGATCATCATCATCTTCAAGGTTCACAACAACATACTGAACGGATTGTACGTCTTTTTTTCTCTTTCCGTCAAATTTTGCATGATGTCTACCCTGTCTATGAAGTTAGAGTGGATAATTCACATTTTTTTCCCCTGTTTATGCAATCTAAAATCGAATTCATCACTTGTGGTGATGGGCAGCATGCCACAGATGTAGGGCCCTATGAAATCCACTTTAAATTTTTCTCTAAATTCCATTTGATTTTTTTCCAAATTCCGTTTTTTTTTCCTTCTAATTTATTTTTCTGGATCCTGTTTTTTTTTTCTAGACTATGTTTTAATGGTTAAATTAAATGTAAAATTAAAATCATGAAATGTACACAATTTAACAGCAGTTTATTAAAAAAATGACCCTTTGAAATAACGTTTGATCTTTTTCTCAACTTCAGTTTTATTTATACCAAATTCTGTTTTCCATGAATTTTCTGCATTCTCTTTTAATGGTTTTATTAATTTTTTTAATAATCAAAAACATCTTTAAATAATTGATTTAATAAAAAAAAAAATATTTTATTTTATTCTTTTTTTTTTTTTTTCAGAAATACCTGGTTGTGTATTTACATTTTTCCGGTAAATAATTATGGTAAATATTCCTTAAAAAAATAACGTTTTAATAATAATTTTATTAGTAGTAGTAGTATGGTCATTATATTAGGCCAAGTAATATATTTCTGGCAGTTTCTTCAAGTTAAACCAAACTTTTATTTTGGCGGGTTGCTGAGAAGACCTTTAAGTTTCTGTTTGCGCCATTCCTTCACACAGAGACACGCAGAACATGCAGGATTAGTATTTAAATAGTCTTTTTGCGGTTGGTTTAATATTCACAGACACTACTCCATATTGTGTTTTGCTTTAAATGTACTGACTTACTTTTGATTTATTCATCTAAAATTTGGCAAATTCTATGGCATTCCACGTTATACAGTAAATTCCATTTTTATGCCTGGATTCAGTCCTCGTTTTCCGTATCGTGGAAATCATAGGGCCCTACAGATGTAATATTTCCTTGAATAGCAAAAAGGAGGAACATACTTGTGGTAATTTTCTTTCTTCTCCTCTCTCCAGTTTTTGTTGAGCTGATGAATCTTCACAGCAGCGTAGCGTTGCTCAGTTAAGTCAAACGCCTGAAGAGCAGAATGAAGAATCAAATGATGCATTTCTTCCTCAAAGGTCAGCATATATCAGGCTCTGTTATAAATGAGGGGTAAAGACACCTTGTAGACTTCACTGAAGCCACCCCTGCCCAGCAGATGTAGCAGCAGGTAGCGCTCATTCAGGGTGGGATGGTCCTTGAATCTGAGAAAGATTAAAACAATACAAAAAACGAGAAAAAAGAGAAATAGGAGAAAAAGGGAGGGTGGGTGGAAAATAATCATGTAAAACTAAATCATGTTTTGGTAAAACAAGCAAAAATGTATTTTTTTCGCAACATATATATATATATATATATATAGACAACATATAAATGTGACCCTGGACCACAAAACCAGTCATAAGGGTCAATTTTTTGAAATTGAGATTTATACATCATCTGAAAGCTGAATACATAAGCTTTCCATTATGTATGGTTTGTTAGGATCGGACAATATTTGAAAAATCTGGAATCTGAGGGTGCAAAAAAAATCAAAATATTGAGAAAATCGCCTTTAAAGTTGTCCAAATGAAGTACTTAGCAATGCATATTACTAATCAAAAATTATGTTTTGATATATTTACGGTAGGACATTTACAAAATATCTTCATGGAACATGATCTTTACTTAATATCCTAATGATTTTTGGCATAAAAGAAAAATGGATAATTTTGACCCATACAGTGTATTGTTGGCTGTTGCTACAAATATACCTGTGCTACTTAAGACTGCTTTTGTGCTCCAGGGTCACAAATGTGTAGAACATGGACCCTTTACAGTCAGTACACTCATGGGAGCGCCGTTAATATGAGTAGTCAATGTCCAGTACAAACGACACAAAATAAAATGAAAAAGAAAAAGATCAGAGGCTGAAGTCATCGTAGCGTGGGTACATACTGTGAACTGTCTTCATTGTTTATTCTTTTCAACTCTCGGATGTGAAGATTTCGCACCCTCTCCAACCTCTCCAGCTCTGCCTGAATCTCTGCCTCCTCCTACAAATGCACAAACGCATGAAGAAAACATTTATAAAATCATATTGTGGTGTATTCTGCCACTTCTGCCATAGGGAAATTAGAAAGTGGATAGAAAGCAATTGGTAAGGATGCCGCTTTTTTTTTTTTGAAAGAAATTAATACTTTTATTAAGCAAAGACACATTAAATTGATCAAAAGTAACAGTAAACACATTCATAATGTTACAAAAGTATATGCTGTTCTTTGGAATTCTTCTGCAGAAAATTTTTTTTTTTATTGTTTTTACATGTTCTGAAATGCATGGAGATCTAAATCGTACAGGCCACTGACCTTTTTGAGATGGCCGAGTCTCAGTTTGAAGATCTCCTCCTGCTCATGGTACTCAGCTAAAGTTAGCCTGCAGGAACATCAGAGGAACGAGATTAAAAAACCTCCATGCATGTAGTGGGTTAGGAAGAGTGAAAAACAATCACAATTCTGAAGGAGCTGATGCTATTTCTCCACACTGGCTCCTTAGAGACTTGTGTCGTAGCAGATAAAAAGTTATTTTTCCATAGAGTGGAAAGAAACATCATCTAAAATGATCATCTGGCTTCCTAATAAATCATGTCCTGCAATTCATCAGAAACATTCAAGTGAGTCTAAAATTTTGACTTCCAGCTTAAAGTTCTTCTCTAGGATTTTCTGGCAAATTAAATCAGTTATTTGTGAATGTTAGTGATGCTGAATTCTAATATCTCTACTGCAGCTTTTAGCAGCACTCACAGCTGAGGAAGGCTGGGTTTGAGGAAAGGGTCGTTCTCGGAGCCGTTCACAGCCTTGGTCTTGCGTGGTTTGGGCTCAGAGTTGGTGCTGGGCGACTGAGAGCTGCTGGCTGATGGGGGTTTTCTCTTAGCTAACAGTTTCCTCTGTCTCTCGATTTCTTCACGTTGTTGAATGATCCATTCCTGCTGTCTGCAGAAAAACAGTCAATGAAAGACAAATCTGTAACTTGTAATCAGGGTTGCTGCAGGATTTTTAAGCTCAAATTTAAGCTTTTTAAGACCTGCACAAATAAAATTTATTCCATATGAGCGGGGTAGGGCAATGTCTATGGTAAACTATTAAACTGCAAAATGATTGTAAAAAGCATGATTTACAGTTCATACAAGTTTTCACAAAAACAAAAAAGTTTTATAAAATTATATACTTCACATTTCAGCCTTTAAACCATTTTTTAAAGAAAACGGATGAGTCAAAAGTATTAATTATTATATTATTTTAACAATTATCAAATTGTTTACAGCTCTGCGTGTTTGCAGGGTAAAAACATGGGTCGGTTTTCACATTGGTCTGAACAAAAAACAACCCAATGTTCCTGCAATACCGGACTGCAGTTCAAGGACCCTATTTTTTAGACAGCGCCATCTAGCCAATTCTTCAAATTATTTTACATTTATTAAAGTACTATTATTAAAGTGGGTCACACATTAGAAGTGAAGCTGCACTGCGGCTAATGAACTGAAGTATCGCACATTCACAAGTCTTTCTTTCCAAGAAAGCTGAATTTAAAACCAGAATTTATATAGAATATATTGAAAAAAAGTAGGTCAAATATTATATTTGTTTAGGTATGTTTAGGGTTAGGAGTTGGTTAGCACAAAAATTAAGTGTACACAATTAAACAACTACATAATTCCTTAAAAATAATAATATATAGAATTGAATAGCAAGTACTATAAAATAGTATGAGCCGCTAATACATACATGCAAAAAAAAAAAAAAATAAATAAAATAATAAAAAAATATCAAACGCAGTCGATCCTGCATGCTCTTCTCCCGACACGCCTGCTTCTCCTGTGTGCTCTGGACAAATACACACACCTTTATAAAGATCTGAACCGCTTCTTATTCATTTTACGGTGTTGAAACTATTAAAGCTTATGGTTAAATGATGACCTTTACACATAAGCACTGTTTTTTTTTTTTTTTTTTACAACCAACAGCTAAAACTCAGATTTCTGAAATATCCCAAGGATGCTTCACCTTCTCAATCAGAAGTTTTTTGCTCATCGTGATGCACATGTTTAAACGTTCTTTGTACTTTTCTAGAAGCTTTTGCTGCTCATCAATTTGTCTCCTAAGATCACAGTTTGCCTGCGCAGAAGAGGAAGAAAAAATTAAAAACATATTATAAAAATATTTTAAAAAAAGTTAGGGTTACACCAAGTCTGATGCAACTAAAATTTGCAAGACACGAGTGATTTCACATCAAAACCATTTACAGCAAATTTGTTTTGGAATCATTCTTATTAATTAAATCTCACCCGCAGAAGATCGTCTATCCTGCCCTCTTTCTTCTCCAGGTCCAGGTTCTTATTGCTCTCTATAGTGGCCAGTTTTACCACAGTCAGGTCAGTCTACAGGACAAACAAAATACAAA
>NW_015632734.1:387689-391465 GCF_001515625.1 Sinocyclocheilus rhinocerous
AAAAAAAAATCTACTTGATTAGTTCTAAACCGAGATTATTGTTATTTGAGAGTAAGTGCACTTATGCAGAGTCCTACCTGAACACTCTTGACCACCATCTGTCTGGTAGAAATCATAGAGTCCACAAAACACAGACTAGTGGGGGACGAGCTGCTCTGCCGGGTCTGAAACACAACATTAGACTATACAGTAATGTCGTAGTAACGGTGTAGTAGGGATTCAACGATTATAGATTTTGTTGGTACGATTATTGTATGAGGAATAATCACGGTGTCACGATTATTATGCATTTATTCATTTCACAACATTACTAGTGTATAAAATCACATGAACACTCTTTAGATTTTAAAGTGTTATTTATTGCTGCATTTTGAACCAGAAACAACACAGTAACCAATAATAGGCCCACAGCACAAAATAATAATAATAAAGCAAACCAAAAGTCCATCTCTCCTATTGGAATAAAAAAAAGGGTGGCCTCTGCCCTGTAAACATCCATGACTGTATTTCCCTTCTGAAAATAACTAATTAAAAAGTATTTAGTGTTTTCACTTTGTACATTCTTTACATTACTTTTGGACCAGAGGTGGAGAACTTGGAAATATGGTGAAAAAAATCTTGTTGGTTTTTGACTTATGAATAAAACAGGGATAATAAATACCAATGTTAATGAAGCATTATTAATATAAGACTAATATTAACTTTATTTATCCCACAGGGAAAACTAAATGAGGGAAATAAGCTGAACTATTATTGTAATCAACTGTCATGTATTCTTTTTAATAATCTTTATAATAATTCATATGATTTTACATGTGGCCTGAAAATAATGTCTATTTTGTGAGATCGGAGATCGAGCTGCACACACACAAGCTTGTTGTGAACGTTGCCCCTTGACTTTTTTATTAATAAAATAGCTTGGATACTGACTCGCTACATTATATTCATCAGCAAACTCACAGCTTCATGGTTTGTAGATGACTCGGGTAGACTATTTCACACACGCAACGGTCACCTCTCTCTTTCTCTCTCTCACTTGATCGATCGATCGAATAATTAATTCAAGTAGCTAAATGTTATAATTATAAAATCACATGAACACTCTTTAGATTTTAAAGTGTTATTTATTGCTGCCTTTTGAACCAGAAACAACACAGTAACCAATAATAGGCCCACAGCACAAAATAATAATAATAAAGCAAACCAAAAGTCCATCTCTCCTATTGGAATAAAAAAAAGGGTGGCCTCTGCCCTGTAAACATCCATGACTGTATTTCCCTTCTGAAAATAACTAATTAAAAAGTATTTAGTGTTTTCACTTTGTACATTATTTCTTTTAGACCTGAGGCAGATAACCTGAATAGCATCAAATTCAAAAAATCTTGTGAAAAAATTATTGTTGGTTTTAGACTTATGAATAAAACAGGGTCAATTAATACCAATGTTAATGAAGTATTATTAATATAAGACTAATATTAACTTTATTTATCCCACAGGGAAAACTAAATGAGGGAAATAAGCTGAACTATTATTGTAATCAACTGTCATGTATTCTTTTTAATAATCTTTATAATAATTCATATGATTTTACATGTGGCCTGAAAATAATGTCTATTTTGTGAGATCGGAGATCGAGCTGCACACACACAAGCTTGTTGTGAACGTTGCCCCTTGACTTTTTTATTAATAAAATAGCTTGGATACTGACTCGCTACATTATATTCATCAGCAAACTCACAGCTTCATGGTTTGTAGATGACTCGGGTAGACTATTTCACACACGCAACGGTCACCTCTCTCTTTCTCTCTCTCACTTGATCGATCGATCGAATAATTAATTCAAGTAGCTAAATGTTATAATTAATTCTAATAAGTGTGATCTTACTGCACTATTTCATCTCTGTCTGATCTGAAGCGGGCAGAATGCTAAGGAGTGTGTGTTTGAGACATGTTTGATCATGATACGCAATTATTGGACTGATATAAGTCAGATCATCAGCATAGTCTCGGATGACCCGATCACAAGTTGTCGGTGTTAAATACAGGTGCAAATGCGGCCAATTAGTTTTTTATCAAATCCTGCTGCACTTACGGTAGTACTAGTGGTGTAATGGTACACAAAAATGTTCAATGTTCAACTTGCTTTTAAAGTCAAGATTCAGTATGTTTTCAGTACAGCGGGTGAGAACTAAACAAAATTGCCTTTTTCTTTTTATTAAACAGTAGTTTACAGAGTATGGCTCTCTCTGTAAATAAATAAAGTCTGTCAATACTGCTGCAACACACTGTATTGCAGTTTACAGCGCTGTTGGGGGAAGACATTGAAATGCTTTCACTTTTGGATGCTAAATATTTTAGCAAAATATACATTTTATTCAGAATTATTATGCTCCTATTCTATCGCGTTCTCTGTCTTTTAGACACTCATGTGCACATAGGTGCTTGTTACGTGAAGTCTGTGAAGTTTATTTATTTTTCAGACGTGTTCACAATATCATCCTAAGGTTTGCACAGACAAGAGGTTCCACACATGCAGTGGTTAAAACAATGCTGCATTCATTCAGTACACACGCGTGCTCAATTGAAAGACCTGTATCAAACATTTCCTGTACAAATACATGTACCGTTACGCCCCTAATTAGCGTTAAGAGCATCCTGACATCAACATGAAGCAACACGCATTCAAAGTTCAGTTAATACAGATACTCCACTATCTTTTGAGCACAGAATCTGCTCAAAACAGAACAACACAGCGATGCGTGGAGTGATGAAATCAGAGACCCTCCTTTCACAAGTGTTCACAAGAGACGCACGCATGTTGCTACCAGGTATAACTGGTGGTCTGTCTGTTTACTTGTGATCAGATCACCCGAGGCAGCTCTTAACAGCAGGTGTAAACAGGGTATGAAAAGCCTCGTTCAGACTGTCAGCCAAAATCCGATTTTGTGCATATCCGGATGGAATCTGATTTGAATAACTGACTGTCCACACAGTGTATCGCAACTGCAATATCCGATTTGTGTCCATAAGCGCTCCTTCGTTTTACTGAATGTGCGTTAGTTACTATGGCAATGCCGTTGCGTTGTTATGCCAACGCTAAAAACAACAATAACAGCAATACAGTTTGCAATACAGATATTTTCTTACGTCATGACAGCATGTTGCCGTCGCGCTGGATTGTATTATTATTATGGATTTCGTCTTATGAGGAAGCCGTCTCCGCTTGTTTCAACACTCAAAGAGGTGAGTATACTTAGAAGTATATTGTCTTTTTCCGCTTGACTTTGACAGATCGCAACAACACACGCTTGTTTCTGCAAAGACATTTATTATGTTTTCTACAAAAATGTCTGTGACGTGTTTACGTTTTACGTGGCGTGAGAACATGAAAAAGCTAGCAGGGTTTCTGCAGACATGAACAAGTTAAATTTAAGACTTTTTAAGACCTTTTTAATACCACCTTATATGAAATTTAAGACCTAAACCTGTAATGGAAATACACATTTTATTACATACATATATGTAATATTTAATGTGTATAAATTAAAAAGAAAACAAAATATCAATGCTGTAATAAATGGTATTTATTACTACGTTATACAGTTAACTTTTCATGTCAGCAGACAATATTCCATACAAAATATCCCCACAAAATAACTGCATCACTGAGATTTTTGGTGGAGTAAACTATTTATTCTGAAGCAATATTTTCATCAGTGTTCTATCAGCGTTTACATACTTAAATCTGCATATTTACCTTTACAAAGGCCTATTTT
>NW_015632734.1:391523-398885 GCF_001515625.1 Sinocyclocheilus rhinocerous
TTTTTTTTTGCGTCGTGAGAATATTGAGCAAAATTGCCATGGTGTTATTTAACTATATCATGTTATGAATAAACTAAACATTTTGAATTTTTACCTCAGTGTGTTTCTTCTGAGTTTATGTGTGCTGTTACGCTCATTTGTTCTGAAGTCTCGAGACAAACAGAGTGTGCTTCAGCGCGACCTTGTATTCTGCTAACTTACTGCAATTCTCTCTGATGACGCAGTAACTTACCGCGTGGAAGAAAAAATATTCGGTCTGTCCAATGATTGTAAACAGTCATTAGGTCCGTCAGACTGAAGATATTTGAGCGGTAATGTGACCAAAAATATTTAAGACCCATCGAATCCGAATTTAAGACATTTTAAGACTTCTTAAGGCCTTATATTAGGAAAACGTTATTTAAGACTTTTTAAGGACCCGCGGACACCCTGAGCTAGGCTAAATCCGATCTGAGCGGTCAGACTGAAACGGATTTCCAGAAATAGGATTCCAAACCACATACAAATGTAGCTCGAAACAGATTTGCACAAATCGGATTTCATGTAGTTTGTTGGCGTTCAGACTATCTAAATATGATCGGATTTCAATCGGATTTGGGCTGACAGTCTGAACAAGGCTAAAGAGTGTGTGACGTACGCTGGATCCCGGTGCAGAGGGGGAATGTGAGTTCTGGGGTGAACGGATGACTGGTGGAAGACCTCTTACTGGACTGGACCCATTACCACCCTGAAACTACAGATAGAGGGAAATAAACAAATCATATGGTTTTAAACGATGCAGTTCTAGACACCACTCCACTTGAACACCACATAGACTGTCCTTTTTGGAGTTTTTATCATATGCTTTCACTGCATGGAACAGCAACTTTTTTTCACTCCGAGTGAAGAAAAACCATTTGCGCTTGGAATGACATGAGGGTGACTAGATGACAGAAATGTCACTATGGTTTAACTTTTTTTTTTTTTTTTTAAAGGTGATGGCGTAATATTTTTCATGTTAAAACACTTTCTGCTCTCCCAGCTTAATGTGGAGAGAATTATAAAAACACCACACTTAAAACATTGTTCAGTTTGAGCATCGTCCTGATATAGTAAAACTGGTTCAAATTTGAATCAGACCAACCCATTTTCAATTAATGTAATTTTGTGAATTAAAAAATAAATCCTCGTGTCTGACTCATCAGTTTGTTCATCAGAGAAGTCTTTGATCAATGTAAAATATTTCACCACCTCTGAAATGACTTTGATGTAACCAGAATATAACATTAATTACATTTATATTTAATATTTATTCATTAAAAATACTACTCTTCACTATCCAATTACATCACTAAAAAAAATTAAGTCCACCCTACATTATTTCCTTAAAAATGTTCTGTTTTGCTTGAAAATGTTATGTTAACTATGCTGCAAATATGGTTTCGTGTTTTTAAAACAACATCATCCAAGCTGCAATCACTACATATCAGTTACGCTTTCGTTGAGCCAATGCCAACGATTTATCATATGCTTTCATTAGCTTCCCCACAAATTACTGACAGATACTCACATCAAAATAATCACTAATTTTGGGTCCCCGAATGACAGACTTCCCTATGAGAGAAAAAAAAAAAAAAATTTTGGGGTGAACTATTTCTTTGAAGACCTGTATCGTAATTTTAATCTACAGGCACAAGTAGTGTGATAAACACATAAATGTGTATTTTAGTTGTCTTCTTTCCACTAGTCTGAAAGAAGAGATTTCATGGAAGCAAATATCTCAAAATTGATCATTCAGGAAACGTTTTTCAGACATTCATTGTTCATAATTCTAATTATTCCAAAGAGAGAGAGAGAGAGAGAGAGAGACAGAGACAGAGACAGAGTGAGAGAGAGAGAGACAGAGACAGAGTGAGTGAGAGACAGAGACAGAGAGAGAGACAGAGAGAGACAGAGAGAGAGTGAGTGAGAGAGACAGAGACAGAGTGAGAGAGAGACAGAGACAGAGAGAGAGACAGAGAGAGACAGAGAGAGAGCAATCTCTATATAGCAGTTACGCTTTCATTAAGCCGATGATTTATCATATGCTTTCATTAGCTTCCCCTCAAATTACTGACAGATACTCACATCAAAATAATCACTAATTTTGGGTCCCCGAATGACAGACTTCCCTATGAGAGAAAAGTAAAAAAAAGACATATGATTAAGCATATTAAGCTAAACAAAGAATATACTAGAAAACAGACAAGACAGACAGACAGACAGAGAGAGAGCGAGAGAGAAAGAGCGAGAGAGAGAAAAAGAGTTAATCGTTTACCCTGACTGCTCTCTGATTGGTTGTCAGCTTTCCTCTTCCTGCCCCGTGATGATTCAGAGTGCTTCTTTTCAGGAGTCTATAAATGAGAGACATTACATTCATACACCATTTGTTATGAATTTATTCAGGTCTTATTTTGCACCCGGTGCACAATAATGCTGGCCTCAGCAAGCACTGAGCACCACATTTAAATTCATAGTCTCCCGAGAGCAAATCGTACAATCTCTGAACATCAGCTGAGAGTATAACGAGACATATTGTGTGTCTTCAAACAGTATTTAATGACTCTTGAGTCTAAATGACTCTAAGAATATCCCCTAAAGTGAGAGTGCATAATCTGGGGCCTGGACCAATAATCACAGTCTATTTTCTCTCTCGCTGGGGAAAAGATGCAGAAATATCCTGCTCTTTTCAGCACAGACAAAGAGGGGTGTGCTGCCAAGGGCATCTTTGCATTCTGATCAGAGAGGAGTTCTCGCTCACTGGCTTGGACTGAAACCTCCACGTCTGCCACCAAACTCCAGCGCACACACCAACGCTATTAAGAGATAAACGGAGTCCTACACACACACACACACACAAAAGAAATGCTGCCTCATCTATATGTTGATTAAAATGCTAATCTTTTTATAGCTGTGAAACAGAAAGAGAGTGTTTCCAAAACAGATGCGGTTAAACTCCGCCCTGTGTATTATACATTGCTCCTTCATATGAATTCCTCATAATCTAAGCTTAATTTGAGGTTATCGTAGAAAATGATGAAGTGTTGTGAGGGCTAGGCCTGTGCTTTTCTGGAAACCAAACCACGTATTTCCAAAGAGATGTGACCGAACCAAGAGCCTCAAAAAGCATCATTTGTGTGTCTCTTTTCAATTCTCACATGACTGGGACAGAGAGACTTACTGAATACGCAGGAGAACTTCCTCTTTTCCCATCTGATCCCTGCAACAGAGAAAGAGGAAGAATGAATGAGAGAAGAGGAAAAGGGAAAACAAATTAAATGAGAGAACGAATATAAGGAAAAAGGAAATGAGGAAAATAAATGAGGAGAGGATAAGGAAAACGAAAAGACAAAAATTCAAGGAAAAAGGAAGGATAAGGAAAAGGAAATGAGGAAAATAAATAAAAAAGTAAAACAGATGAGGAAAGGATAAGGAATACGAAAAGACAATAATTCAAGGAAAAAGGAAAACGGAAGGATGAGGAAAAGGAAATGAGAAAAAGAAAAGGAAAACAAAGGAGGAAATAAATTAAGAAAAAGATAAGGAAAACAGAAAGGCAAAAGGAAATGAAATGAGAGCATGACAGGAAAAGGGAAACAAAAGAGGAAATGAAAAGAAGAAAAAAATGAGAAAATTAAAGGACAGGAGGAGAAAGAAAAGAGAAAAAGGGAACATGAAATTAGAAGGAAGGGAAAATCATCGGATAAGGAAAAAGAAAAGGGAAGTAAATGGAAATGAGAAAGGAAACAAAAAAACAAAAGAGAAAAATACAGGAAGGACAGAAAATACAAGAAGAGGATAAGGAAAGGGAGAAAATCAAGGTAAAAAGAAAAGAATATGATAAGAAAAAGGGAAAAAGGGGGGAAAGAAAATAAGGGAGAACAGGATTAAAAAATGAAGCAAAAAGGCTAAAGAAAAGAAGAAAAATTAATGAAAGGAAAAAGAAAAAGGATAGAATAAAAAAGGGGAATGGAAGAAAAGGAAGACATAATAGGAGAAGGAACAGAGATGAAAGGAAAAGGTTAAGGAAAAGCAAAAGGTAGAGGAGAGGAGGAACAGGGAACTGTTTTTAGATGCGAGTGGGTCAGGAGCTGCAGACTACAGGACAGGACTGAAGCTGCTGTTTATAATTAGCCCTCAGTGACAATGACAGAATGTCACGGTGGCCCTAACGAGTCGGCACAGCCTGATATTGATGTTCTGCACGCTCCACACAGGCACTTTTGGGTCACAACGGCCACAAGCTCAGAACAAGCAACACAAAGAAACACGCTCGCCATCAGAGAAAATCTACAATTACTAAAGCTGCAGTATAAGATGCTGACGCGATACAAAGGCAAATAGAATTCAATGCATCAAAAAGAGAACAATCTGTGCTTCTTCACCTGTCATTCCTCATTTGATAGAAGCTACAGAGGAGGACACTTCTGCGCATGAAGCCTTCTGAAATATAAAGATTACGTAATCTTCATTCCTGTCACTGAAAATGGAAATCCTTGATATATACATATACTCAAAACCATCATGAATATGCAAATCATCCTGCATTAAACGAGTCGTGGGCTTCAGGCTGCAGGTGTCGGAGGCTGTGATTAGCGTTCAGGGGATTATTGGTAATCTAGTGTAGGTAGTCTTGAGGTGGGGCTGTAATGGAGGTTTTACGGGAAGTCTGAAGGGGGTGTGTGTGTGTGTGTGTGTGTGACAGGTGTGTCTGACATCTGGCACAATAAGCAGCTCACAGCCACATGAGAGGAGTTTGTTCTCAACCTCCCAGTTCACTTTCTCTCTCCCTTCATAACTCGCTCGATTGGCTTCTTCCTCCTCTCTTGCTCTGATTTATGTCACAGCAGGTGTGTTGTGCGGGGGGAGGGGAGGACAATTGTCCTTACTATGATGCTTTGTGTGTGTGTGTGTGTGTGTGTGTAATACTTTGCCTGCTGATGGTTTAACTATCGGGGGTTATGACAGATGCCAACCCAGCTTGAGTCTGCTACAAAACCTAAACACACACACACACACACACACACACAGAGTGACACAGTATCCTCTACAGTATGAGGCAGAAGCACAGCCCTCAGCACACAGAACTAGAGCTTCATTACAGGGAACATTTCCCATCGGACTGAGTCACACTCACACACCAGCATCAGTAACGCTTTGATTCAAAGAAAACACAGCAGAACGTATCGGTGCCATCTGCTGAACTATGAGTTATTAACAACATCTTTCATCAGGACTCAACCGTGCGCAGTTAGAAACGGAGCATCCATCACAGATCTCAGTTTGGAGCAAACGCTTCAGTGTACAATTAACCGTTTTACTGATCTATTCATTTCTTTGTCATTCACAGTCCTTATGGATAAAAACACACTGAACTGTGATTCAGACATACTTCTCGCATGGTGAGAAGACACCTACAGCACAAATGCCTACATGGAAGTTACAAATGAATATCCTGAAGGTTGATTCACATTATCTAGCTGCTACAATGAGCACGTTTACATGCACACCAGTAAGCTGGCAACTCACAAATATCAGCTTATTAAAATAGCCAGTTTTCCCCATTTACATGCACATTAGTAACCTGACAACACAAGCTGTGTTTACATGATTTTATTAATAAATCAGGTTATTTCCCTTTAGTGACGTAAAAATATTATAATTTGCGTATCTTACTCAAGAGTATTCCATAGTTGTGATGTTAAAGCTTGCAACATGTCAGCGGGAAACTTACAGCTCATATAGCCACGAGATATGCATTTTATAATTTTTCTCATTTTCTGAGTCATGAAAGAGTCTGCTTTTGTGATATTTCCTTCTTTCTTTACTGCAAAATGTTTTCTCTGTCTAGATGGGCTTAAATCTGCATTAAAGATGCGTTCCTGTTACTTATCACATATGCGCACTTCAACAAGCAGACAGAAAGCGGGTTCATGCATTTACATTAAGAAGCAAAAAAACTACCCGTGTCGACCGGTTTATGCTTATGCCGTTTATGACCTTACTCCGATAAAAGAAAGAAACGGAGCATCCATCACAGATCTCAGTTTGGAGCAAACGCTTCAGTGTACAATTAACCGTTTTACTGATCTATTCATTTCTTTGTCATTCACAGTCCTTATGGATAAAAACACACTGAACTGTGATTCAGACATACTTCTCGCATGGTGAGAAGACACCTACAGCACAAATGCCTACATGGAAGTTACAAATGAATATCCTGAAGTTTGATTCACATTATCTAGCTGCTACAATGAGCACGTTTACATGCACACCAGTAAGCTGGCAACTCACAAATATCAGCTTATTAAAATAGCCAGTTTTCCCCATTTACATGCACATTAGTAACCTGACAACACAAGCTGTGTTTACATGATTTTATTAATAAATCAGGTTATTTCCCTTTAGTGACGTAAAAATATTATAATTTGCGTATCTTACTCAAGAGTATTCCATAGTTGTGATGTTAAAGCTTGCAACATGTCAGCGGGAAACTTACAGCTCATATAGCCACGAGATATGCATTTTATAATTTTTCTCATTTTCTGAGTCATGAAAGAGTCTGCTTTTGTGATATTTCCTTCTTTCTTTACTGCAAAATGTTTTCTCTGTCTAGATGGGCTTAAATCTGCATTAAAGATGCGTTCCTGTTACTTATCACATATGCGCACTTCAACAAGCAGACAGAAAGCGGGTTCATGCATTTACATTAAGAAGCAAAAAAACTACCCGTGTCGACCGGTTTATGCTTATGCCGTTTATGACCTTACTCCGATAAAAGAAAACGGGTTACCGCGTTTTCGGCTTAAGCATAATCGGCTTAAGAACTCAGTTTTTATTTGAGACAATCATTTCAATGCATTACTATTTTTAATAAAAAAAATCAACAAACTTTTACACTTTAAAGGGGTCATGAAGTGCCTTTGTTTTTTATTTTGTACTGTTGTCTAAGGTCCACTTATAATGTTATCAAGATTTTTTACATCAAAAATCATCACAATTTAGAAGTAATCGGCTATTTTCTGTCCAGTTTTTGATCCCCTCATCAGAACGCTCTGTTTGGATTGGCGTAGAGGATTGTAGACTCCTTGCGAATCTAGTTGAGATCTTGTGAAGTGTGCATTTGTATCCTGCACGATCGCGTGTTCTCTGGGTGACGGTCGATCCGTGCGAATTTAATGTGGACAGGAGAGTTCAGCTTAACTGGATATGCGCGATCGACAAACTTTAAACTACTGATTTCAAATTATGCTGCGCTTTAAGCATTTTCCCACTGTTATATTCATGTCATTTTCACTGTGTGCTGTATGTAAAATGAGTGTTACCTTGGCTTTATTTGAAAAA
>NW_015632734.1:399004-399150 GCF_001515625.1 Sinocyclocheilus rhinocerous
ATTGATTTCAAATTTCTTAAATATTAATTAAAATAAATAAAATTATATCGGCTTTATATACCCTGCCCACCCTGCTATCGGCATCGGCAGTCAAAAAACCCATATCGGTCGACCACTACTCGGAAGTAAACGCCCAAAACGCCCAC
>NW_015632734.1:400339-405834 GCF_001515625.1 Sinocyclocheilus rhinocerous
ATTTTACACATTTATTTTTTAATCCATTTTCAAATGATTTCAAATTTCTTAAATATTAATTAAAATAAATAAAATTATACCTGCTTTATATCGGCCACCCTGCTTTCCAAGATATCGGCATCGGCAGTCAAAAAACCCATATCGGTCGACCACTACTCGGAAGTAAACGCCCACTGCTACGATTGGCTAACACTTGTGTATGTTTGACAGCGTACATTCCTCATAGATGGACGCTGCTGTGATTTAGGTCATAAACGCATAAATAACTCAATACATATCAAACGATCTGCACAGATACTCACACTTGTGCGACATTACTGTCAGTTCCAATATAGTTGCACAGCATTGTCTTTTAGTTTCAATCTTTCTGAAAATCCTGCGTCGAATTGTGCCTTACAATAGGTGCGTTCAACTTCATGCGGTGCTGCGTAGACCGATCGGCGGCTGACTTGAAGCAGTGCATACCGGTTTGAAATTTTGTCCGACTTGAACCGGCGCCGATGCCACATCACCGTCACATGTGGCATCAAAGTACCGCGATAGCGTTTTGAGAGCAGCCAACTGACTCAGCCGGCACAGTTTCTCCAGAGCGACTGCAGGAGCGCTGATGACGACACAGCTGTTTCACGACTGGCCAAATTCACCACATGACAACAATGACGTGTGTTTCTAACATCTTCAATTCCAATACTACTCACAAATCTGTTTTTAGAACAGTAAATTTTTTTTTATTGTAGTTGCAATGTTATATTGAGTGGCGTTTATCAAAAAAACACTGATAAAAGCATATATACCCCCACTTTATTAGTATTTAAATAGTATATATTTACGTTTAACTTTATTCTTGAACAGATGGCGCTGTATCAAGCGGTATATAAAACGTGTTTCTGTTGCTCATGAAAACGTTTCTGAAACGTCTGTGTATTTGACAAATATTGCATGTTATTCACTTCATCTGTGATAAGAGTATGCAAACACCGTGAGAGCGTCACGAGCACCAAAAGTGCAGAAAGTGTCCGACTTGACGTGTCTGTTTTCAATTCCGCCCCCGACTGCAAGCGGCTACTCTCATTGACTGCCGTCTGTAGCCGCGGTTCAAGTCGAACGCACCTAGTGATGTAGAATCGGTGGGCGGAGCTAAACAGGCAGTGATGTAGAATCAGTGGGCGGAGCTAAACAGGCAGTGATGCAGAATCGGTGCTCTGTGTATGTGGGTTTATCAAGCTTTATATGTGAATAAAGGCCTAAAAAGGACTTTTAATGGAGGGATATTTTCAATAAAATATCTTCATATGTGTTTTGAAGATGAACGAAAGGCTTATGGGTTAGGAATGACATGGAGGGTTGATGAAATTTCATTTGGATGAACTAACACATTTATTGGCCAATAAATTAAGCTGTTGTTAATCTTCAGGTTATTAAATATCAACTGATTAATCAGGGCGATAATATCAATCAGCTGCTAACTGCAATTAATCAATGTTATAAATCATGATGTGATTATTTCCCACTGAATGTTCTGTTTGGAAATACATCACAGTATGTAACAGGTATGTGGCTTAAAGGCGTTTGTACGATCATACAGAATTAAACTTACCTCTGACTCTTTATCACTGGAGGAGCCCAAGCTACCAAAACTGTGATTGGAACATTCGTTGTTTGTCAAGGTCTGTGCAGGAGAAACACATTTACATGAGTCGATGCAGATGAATATGAGGTATTCATGCAGCAGGTGTTATTAATTAATTATTTGACAACTTCAAGGAGAGGACAGTTGTATAAGCAAGACAACATCTCACCGCAAAAGAAAACTGGTTTTCAGTGTGAAGTGCACTGTAACCTGACATGAACCTCACGGTCAAAGTGTCTTCCCTTTCAGAAAGCACAATTTGTCAAAAAGAGTCAAAAAGCTCTTCATGAAAGTAGGAAGACTTTGAGCCTCTTCCATGAATCTGTGTCGGAAACCACATGAAATCAAGCAGCGCCCAGAGGCAAGAATCCACGTCTGAACCCAGTGTTTGTGTAACATCATCCTGTTAGGGCTGCGCAACTGAAATACATATGGCTCAGTCCTACTTTCAAATAAATACAAGTCAGAGATTTGCAAAGGCTGCAATTTAATCAGATAAATATATGTGATATACATGAATTAAAATGTGTGTTGCTTTGAGGGCTCCCTGTGGTTTACTGTCAAATTAAAAGTTAGTTTAACATTTGAAAATTAAGAAATTAAGGCAAATCAGTGGGCGGAGCTAAACAGGCAGTGATGCAGAATCGGTGCTCTGTGTATGTGGGTTTATCAAGCTTTATATGTGAATAAAGGCCTAAAAAGGACTTTTAATGGAGGGATATTTTCAATAAAATATCTTCATATGTGTTTTGAAGATGAACGAAAGGCTTATGGGTTAGGAATGACATGGAGGGTTGATGAAATTTCATTTGGATGAACTAACACATTTATTGGCCAATAAATTAAGCTGTTGTTAATCTTCAGGTTATTAAATATCAACTGATTAATCAGGGCGATAATATCAATCAGCTGCTAACTGCAATTAATCAATGTTATAAATCATGATGTGATTATTTCCCACTGAATGTTCTGTTTGGAAATACATCACAGTATGTAACAGGTATGTGGCTTAAAGGCGTTTGTACGATCATACAGAATTAAACTTACCTCTGACTCTTTATCACTGGAGGAGCCCAAGCTACCAAAACTGTGATTGGAACATTCGTTGTTTGTCAAGGTCTGTGCAGGAGAAACACATTTACATGAGTCGATGCAGATGAATATGAGGTATTCATGCAGCAGGTGTTATTAATTAATTATTTGACAACTTCAAGGAGAGGACAGTTGTATAAGCAAGGCAACATGACACAGCAATAGAGAATTGCATGTTTCAGTGTGAGGCCCACTGTAACCTGACATGAACCTCATGGTCACAATGTCCTCCCTTTCAGAAAACACAATCTTCTTCAAAAGCTCATCATGAAAGTAGGAAGACTTTGAGCCTCTGCCATGAAACCGGCTGTGTCTGAAACAACATTAAATCAAGCAGCATCCAGAGGCAAAGACGTTTGTGTAACATCCTGTTAGGGCTGCACAATAAAAATAAATATGCAATGTAACTGAATAAATGTTTGGTCAGTGTGTTTTAGAGTGAAGCACGGCACTGTGTTGCTTTAAGGGCTCCCTGTTTTCCGCCAGATTAAAAGTTTGATCGTTAACATTTGAAAATCAAGAAATTAAGCCAGAAATATTAGTATTGTAATTTAATAGCTGAAATGCAAAAATGTAATAATATTAATTATATACAATCTAATTATTTCTAGGGATGCACCGAAATGAAAATTCTTGGCCGAAGCCGAACAAAATGAAACACTGGGCCAAAGGCCGAAGACCGAACATGGTTTTTCGCGGGGGGGTTTTCACCATTGCATAAATTAAATAGCCAAAATGTGCTTTTTACTGTTTTGTCTTGCTTTTCAAATAAAAAAATCCATTACAAAACAACAATTTAAAAATATTCACTTAACACTGAACACTTTTTTAACACTCTAGCAGACACTACCAACAAAGCACAATTTAACTTAAAATTAATAAGTTAGTAAAATAATATTTTTTGGCCGTTTTTGAGACTCCCTTCTTTAATCAGGCATGTATTTTTTATGGTAAAATAAAAAGCAGCCTTGCTGAGCAGAAGAGACTTCTTTTAAAACATTAGAATATATTACAGATTGAACACTGTGTGAATGTTATGATTAATGAATTAATAGTGCTATTGTAGGGTATATTATAATTACTATTATTATTGTCTTAATTTTTCTTTTATTTAACAGAACAACACCGAAAGAGTTTTTTTTTTTGCTATTTTCGGCCGAATCATTTCGGTTGCCGAATATTCGGTGCATCCCTAATTATTTCAATATCTATATATCCATCCATCTATTTATCTATAATATATAATTTTTTGTTTTACAGTGAAATATTATAAAAGTATTGTTTTTATTTAGTAATATTTTTATTTAGTAATAATAATAATAATACAAATGAAAGCAGCCTGGATGTACTTTTACTTTATCACCTATAATATCCCACAATCACCAGTTTGGTGAATATAATTGGTGTCTGAACAATCAGGCAATTTATAAAGGTAAGCTTTTTTCTTATGACTATTCCTAGCAAGAAATAAGCATTACAGTCAATAAATATGTGCTAGATTAGCTCTAAACCTTGCTTGAAATAGTTCTACATCGTAAGCGAGGCGTAATGGCGTCTTGAAAGCCATAGAAGTGCTTTCATACAAAAATGCTACCCTCTGCCACTACTACTGTTTGCAAGCTTGTGTGTTTGCAATAACAGTTTGGTTATAAACTCAGCCACTAACTTTAGTTCCTCCGCTAGCGCTGCCAGTGCTGCCCGCTGTGTTGCCACTGACTCCGCCCAGAAATCTGGCCTCCAGCAACTCCTGCCGGCGCGGGTCCAAACTGTGCAGCTCCTCCATAGCACCTGAGTGATAACACACATACACATGCACATATAGGTCACTCTAGATGTGTTTCGGCCTTGGAAAGTGCTTTGCTTGAACTCACTTCATATAGGTAGACAGGACAGAAAAAAAAAAATAATTCAGTCTCCTGGGTCATGTGCTCACAAACACAGGTACAGCTTACAGAGTTTACATAGTACTGAAAACTAGATCACAAACAGGTGAAACATCAGAACCTGTGTCTTACAATCAGAGACACCAAAACATCCAGTGTTATCCTTCACTAGGGTTGGGTATCGTTTGAATTTTATCGATTCCGATTCTTAACGATTCCTAGTTTCGATTCCAATAAGATAAAAAATTTTATATAAAGAAAAATGAAGTTAAACATTTAGATGTCAAACATTTATTCTGTCTCTTTGCAAAGCATTATGTTGCAGATGAATAACACGAGCAAAAATCAGCAGCCTACAGAACACTGCAAGAGGAACTTTTGACCATGCTTTTCACAAAAATACCACAGCAAAAACAACTAGACTTATATACATTTCAAATATTAAAATGTTAAAGACAAGTAAACAGTCAAATAGGAACAAACAAATCAATTAGCAATAGCATAAATAAATACAACTGAACCAAATTTCAGGTACAGAAACGAATTAAAAGTTTAAAAACACTGCATTTTCTTTTCATGAATAAAATAGATTAATTCGTTAAAGTTATTAAATATATTCAGTCAAGATCAGTGAATGATTTTCTTTTGTTCTTTGATTAACATTAATGACAGGCAGCGCGTTTATAGACTGCTGTGTCTTTAACACCGAACGCACGCAGATATAAAACTACTGTACACGTGCGTTTTCTTTCTCATCCGTTTAAGTTCACTTAAGACAAAAACGGCTGTGTTTATAATGATATACTGACGTAGTTTTCTGCATATTGGTCGACAAATATGAAAGAAGTCCGTTTCGGCCCCGAACAACCTTTTCTACAGTGGAAATACAC
>NW_015632734.1:408997-437918 GCF_001515625.1 Sinocyclocheilus rhinocerous
GATTCCTAGTTTCGATTCCAATAAGATAAAAAATCCAATATAAAAAAAATGAAGTTAAACATTTAGATGTCAAACATTTATTCTGTCTCTTTGCAAAGCATTATGTTGCAGATGAATAACACGAGCAAAAATCAGCAGCCTACAGAACACTGCAAGAGGAACTTTTGACCATGCTTTTCACAAAAATACCACAGCAAAAACAACTAGACTTATATACATTTCAAATATTAAAATGTTAAAGACAAGTAAACAGTCAAATAGGAACAAACAAATCAATTAGCAATAGCATAAATAAATACAACTGAACCAAATTTCAGGTACAGAAACGAATTAAAAGTTTAAAAACACTGCATTTTCTTTTCATGAATAAAATAGATTAATTCGTTAAAGTTATTAAATATATTCAGTCAAGATCAGTGAATGATTTTCTTTTGTTCTTTGATTAACATTAATGACAGGCAGCGCGTTTATAGACTGCTGTGTCTTTAACACCGAACGCACGCAGATATAAAACTACTGTACACGTGCGTTTTCTTTCTCATCCGTTTAAGTTCACTTAAGACAAAAACGGCTGTGTTTATAATGATATACTGACGTTTTCTGCATACTACGATAAATATGAAAGAAGTCCGTTCCAGCCAGGAACAACCTTCTCTGCAGACAGTGGAACGGTTGGAGAATGGACACGGACAGGGAACCTGCACCGAGACCGTTCCTGCAAGTCCTTTTAAAATCAACACATCGCCGATTAAATCGTCCATCGCCGATGGCTAACAGACATCACAATGTTAAGCTGACATCATGATTCCCCACCCACCCCGCCGCATCACAGTTCCGTGTTCGGAAAGGAAATGAAGTGTACTACGGAAACCCTAAAGGGACTAAATAACACACCCCTAACCCCGTCCCGCCCCCCCGATGCCATCGTCCATCACGATGTTTCAATGTGGACATCGTCCGATGCCAATTTGGTAGACATCGCCCAACCCTATGTCACATGACAAAATTAAATGTGTCCCTGTCTGAATGTTGTTGTTTCTCTGTAATGTTGCTAAATATATTCACACTTAAATCACAGTGAAATGGCCTAACAAAACATTTTTCATTGTATCAATATTTTTATGATCCCATTAACTTCACACAGCATATTACAGTTGCATGAGCCAAGTCAATTTGGGCAGCTTTTCTTAGCCACGTCAAACTGCAGCTGTCTTGACTGTATGCTAAAGGGTGCGTTAAAGATCGTTGCTAGGAGGATGCCATCATTACGCACACCATTTTATGGTTAAAAAAGGCTAACTGAAAGAAAGCATGCTTTGTTGATAACAGAATAGCAAAAAACTAGATGGAAACCTGGCTTATGATAATGAGAAACTAATTTAACCAGGGGAGTCAAAACTTTTGAGAGGTAGTGCATGTGTGAATGGTTTTACATATAAAATTAGACAGCAATACATTCTTTCAGTGTTTCATGAAAAAGCCTCATTGTCAGTCCATACAGGAGCGGTCATATGGATCTGTGAGAGCATGCATGTTAACATGCAGCGAGGAAACGCTGCAGTACACCCAACACAAGCACATTAAAACTGACATTTGAACAAAAATACCATTGTTCGCATGATTGCTGTCTCTGCACAGCCACCCCATCCCTCTTTACCACCTCTCCCTCTGTTTTTCCTTCAATCGCCCACTTCCTCCTGCTTTACTCCCCGTCCTCCGTCCTCTATTCTCCCCTGCGCTCTCTATCTGCCCCTGAGGCGTGATGGAGCGAGTGTCGCTGTGAGGTTTCTCTGGGCGTTCTCGTCCGGGTGGGCTCCTCAGGGCTCACCCTGCTGTCATTATCTCTCGCTAATGAGCCACCAATACGGCTCTACTCCAAGCACAGTTACCGCAGCTCAGTGCAGGAACCACAGAGGAGCTCTACCACAGGGAAATACTCATATACTGCTGAGAGTAGTCCAAAAAAAACCCTCCATAACACTTAATTATAAGGTGAAACTTATATATTGGTGAGACTGCAATATTACTAAATATAACCTACACACAATTGCACAGTTCCAAAATATCGAAGACCATTTTTTTAAGGCATCACAGGTGCGCTTCTGATGTGAAGTCATCTTTATTATGCTGCCAAATTCTAAGGCAACACTGCATCCTTCAGGGAGATTGAGAAGGACATAATGCACTACTTATATAATGTTGAAAATTAGTTTTGATGTTCCATGGTGGCTAGGAGGCTGATTTAGAGGGCAACTGCATTTAAAAAGCAGTACTAAGCAAAGCAGCTCACTGTGTGTTGTATGCAGTTCATATAATGCCAGGAGAGTTTAAGCATTATGCTAAGCATTACAGCTGAACTCATTTATGTATTTTAAATTAGGCTAATTAACTTGAACAACCAGTATTTAATAAGTAAAACTAAATGTGAAATGTTGATGTGGTGAAATGTCTATTAAAGCGGTAAAGGCATATCACTTGTCTGCTTTATATTTTTACTTAGGCCTATAATTTTTTTTATACTTTAACATCACATAAATTATTATACAATTCATAAAAAATATTGTTTTTGGTTAGACTATAATTACTGAAATGATAATCAATGATCTTATGGCTTAAAATGTCTACAGTTTTCACTGAATAAACTGTCAAGAAAAGGCAGTAGAGCTGACTGTTTCTGTCAGTGTTAAGTTTTCATTTAGAATGTTTGTGGTAATGTAAGAAAAGTAGTTTAAATGTTTTGCCACTTGCTTGAGCAACTTAATATATCAATCTAGAAGTAAATGCAAAAGTAAAAAGCATTGAATAATGCGTTTCTTATATTTATTGCGTTTAAACACGTCTATGAAAGATTGCATTACTGTGAATCACAATGCTGAAAAAGCATTTTAAGTAACAATGTTTGGATTTGGATTGGGTGCTTAGAGGGGAATTCATTTTCAAAAATGAAATTCAGGCCCTGAATATATGTCTAAAAATCTTGATTGGATCATCACTATAAATAATTCTACATGATAAAAAGAAGGCTTTAAAAAGATCAGTATCGGTGATCGTATCGGCAGATACTGCTTTCTGTGATCAGTGATCGGCCTCAAAAATCCTGATCGGACCACCCCTAGTCTAAAAATCTTGATTGGATCATCACTATAAATAATTCTACATGATAAAAAGAAGGCTTTAAAAAGATCAGTATCGGTGATCGTATCGGCAGATACTGCTTTCTGTGATCAGTGATCGGCCTCAAAAATCCTGATCGGACCACCCCTAGTTAATGTGTGGTTACTTTACTTTAACTTTTTTTTTTTCTTTATTTGTAGTAAAATTTTGTAAAAAAAAAAATTGTAGTATGTTTTATTTTCATAAAGGTACATAATTAAAACATTATGTAATTGACTGCAGAAATGAACGAGAGAAATCTTACCTGACGCTGATATTACAGTAGCCAGTCTTATCGGTTTACGTGATTTGGCTCTCGATTTTCATCACAGACATTCACATTCGGACGGGATTCGTTTTCTCAGAGTTTCACTGAGCTTGCCAAAAAACAGTAGGTAATTTGCTCTGGAATTATTACAGAGATTGTGTGAGAAAAACCCAGACATGGCAGATTCGGACGGGATTAAAAATCGTAAAGTATGTCTGTGAAACACAAATTTCTCTAACGACCCCTGTAAAACTAGTCCCGTCCGAATAGGGCTTAAGACTAAATTACAAAGTAGCTGATGACAATTTTAACAAAAATTAATAGAAACATTCAAGAAATAGGCCTAATTGTTAAAGATAACACATTATTTGCTGTTTGTCTCATAGTAGACTATTTGTTATTTTCACTGCCAACCACCACAAATATATTTCAGACCCATGGGAAACCCTGACAGGGATGTAGGCCTAGAAGATAAATGGTGACCACATCAGTACCACCAACAGCATGTTTAAAAGGATATACATTTCATTGATTCAGATAAAAAATATCAAAACAAGTGCAATCTAAACAAATGCTGATAGAGATTTTTAAAAAACTATAATTTTTCTCATTTTCTGTCTTTGAATGAACTGGTGTTTTGCTGATTTTTAATAGATGTAGTCAGTTTTGCTCAAGTTCACGCAAGTCCTAGCAGAGTACCCTATTATCAACATGATCAACTAATGTTTCACAAACGGTGTCTTCATATTAAACAGTAGTGCTGGGCGGTATACCGGTTCATACCGAATACCGGTGTTTATTTTTGTTATGATATGAATTTTTAAAATACCGCAATAGTATGTCGCTTAAACAACGTTCGGAACGCGACACTGTTTGAAATTGGTTTCTCTTTTGAAAGGCTTTTCACTGCTGCACTGTGGTGAGGGAACAGCTGTATGTGTTACTAAGCGTGAAAGTTCAGAAACTGAAGCTGTAGAACTAATAGAACGTGATGACACAGAAGAACGTACCATGAAACCAGTATAATTTTGAAAAATACCGTGATATAAATGTTTAGTCATACCGTCCAGCACTATTAAACAGTATATCTGTTCATTTGAAATCGTGTCTTATAACACTGCCCATTACAATTACTAAACTAGCAATTAACCAGAAACCACTATTGACACTATTGATATTAGTGGTCCAAACAATATGAGATTTTCTTAACTGTAATAACATCATATCATATCACTTTACATTACCAGTCTTAGATAACATCTTCATGTGTCCCCACATCAACCAAAAACTAGAAAAATAAACAGCGTTTCATCCCCTCCACTGGGACTCATCTAAACCCAAGAGTCTTTCTTGCACACCAACAGAGATGCCCAAAGCACGATACCATATGCTCAACGTTATAGAATTCACTTCCAATAATTTGCTTCATATGACAGAATTGCTCTGAAAAACAATGACCAGCTAATTCAGAGAGTGCAACGTCAAATTAAGCATGAGGTGAGTGGAAGTGACTGACGGCACTGCAGAAACAGACAGATAGGCCTATTCACACTCATCAATGACTCTCTAATGGAGTAATGCTGCTGGACCAAACCACATACAGATAGGAGAGAATCTGATGCCACACTCCTCCACCGGTGGGTGACCACACACACACACATTCGGCTTTTCTCTCCTTCTCTGGAAAGAACAAAGCCAGAACACACAAATATAACAAGGAGAGAAAAGCACAACACCACTGAGACATAGGCTACAGGATTACATCAGGGGGCATTCGGAGACAGAAATATAAGAGAGAAATGGATACAGAATTATGGCTAGTGTCAGATTAATACAAACTAAAACAAACACAGATTAATTTCCTGTGTGTTACCGACAAGAACAGTATGGTGTAGAACAGCAATAGCTTTTTAACATCTCAACACATGGTAACATAAAATCTCCTGTACTAGCATCACTCTAACTGCTAATGCGGATCTGGTCTGCAGTGACACAGAGAGCCGTGACGCTCAGACAGATGTGTTGAGAATAGAGTCCGACCGATATGGGTTTTTTGGAGGCCGATGCCGATATCGGCCGATTTTCTTCATGTGTAGGCTATATTATAGTACAGTATAGTCAAAAGTTTGGACACACTTCCCATTCGTGTGTCCAAACTTTTGACTGGTACTGTATATAGAATACAGTATATAGCCTACATAAACAGAATATATATACATAAACACATGTTTTGCAATGATAACTCAAATGTGGTGATCAAACACTTATAATGATGTGACAAACATAGGCCCATGTAATGGAGGCAGGGTATTTAACAATTTAACAATAAACTTTATTATTCTAAATGAGTATTGACATCAGTGCACTTAACAGTAAACTTCACTTCACTTATTATAAATAACTTAAATAACAAAAATAACAAAATATACTGTATATAACTTGTATTAAGAAATTAAACAAGTTAACTAAGTAGGGCAAGCAAGATACTGCCAAACCAACAGGGGGCAGGTTTATGCAGGAAGCACAGCTTTTCCAAATGTAAACATCTAAAATGAATAAATAATAATAATTAATAATATATTTTTTTGTGTTTGTGTTGTGTATTTTCTGGAAATCAAATGAATATGCAGAACATTCGTATTTAAATCGTCTTTTTATATGTACTGACCTGTTTTTTATTTATTCATCAAAAATAAGACAAATTCCATGAAATTCCGCGTTATACAGTAAATTCCGTTTTTATGACTGGATTCTGCGATTCCGTCCATGTTTTCTGCATCGCGGAAATCATAGGGCCCTACTAATGTAGCAAACGAATATGATAAGCTCATTGTGAGAGTAAAAGATGGGGAGTGCGCTCTGCTGGACAAACTAAGTAATTACACCATTCAGAAGCATTCAATCTGCGTTATATGTTCTGTAAAAAAAATTTTCATATCGGCGGCATATTCGCCGATACCGATATATCGACGACAGGCTCATATCGGCCGATAATATCGTCTAAACGATATATCGGTCGGGCTCTAGTTGAGAAACCTGAGAAATGTCACGTCACACGACAAGACTAAGAACACAACATTCACACCCGCAAACTCCAGTCCAGACCAGTGAAAAACCTGTAAAATGACCATAAAAAGTGTGATCTAAACAACTTTACAGTTCAAATAATTCAAGTTTTGACTAAACAAAAAAAAAAAGTTTTATAAATTGATAAACCTTACATCTCATCCTTACATCCCTAAAAAAGATGAAGAGTCAATTATATTCATCATTGATTAATTGGTAAAAAAAAAAAACAGATGTTACGAGTGAAAATGCAAATTCGCTCTCTGACAGTAGGTGGCGCATATGGAAAAGCAGAAATAGAGCCAAAGGCCATTCACAAAGAACACTTTAATGCTCTGAAAAACAAGCAATGGTCACAGATGTCCATCGAGGGCAGTTTACCTAGAAAACCTATGGGAAAGTAGCACAGTGAAATGGAAAAATGCATTCTGTGTGAATGATCCCCTACCCCGCTGAGTAGTAGTATATTTAATGTCACGTCAGCAACACTCAAAAAAATAATTCATTGGATGAACTCAATTTAATTGAGGGCAGGATTTCCATCCAATAAATATATGTAGCCCCAACTCATAAACTAATTCATGCAATGAAATGTAATTGAGTTGAGCCAACTCAATTTGATCAAATATAGTTTAAATGAAACTGATACATTGATGAAGTGTTTATTTTGTATGCTTGTTGAACTTAAACTAAAACATTTAACTGGAAAATAAATTATTCTTTCTACACTCAAAAAAAAAAAAAAAGGATACATAGGATTTACTTAACTTTAGGCATTAGCCAATTTGTTAGGCATAGCCATAAGATGGTTTTGTTACATTCATGACATGCCCAAAGTAGTTATTTTTTTTATTATTAAAACAACTTTGATTCATGTTAGCAGGTCCTCAACCCAAGCACATGAGCTACACTTCACCACAATAACCCCCCAAAACACTAACATACCAGCAACTGTTTTAAATACAAACATAAAAGAGCATTAATCATTAACAAGTCTCCCAATTTTATCATCTTAATAAAAAATGCCTAAAATAACATTTTATTTCAACATTTACTCTCCTTATCAAGCCCTGTGCAAAGCATGATGGGAAGGGGAAATCCACGTGAAGCCCAATAACGATGCACTGCTCCCCAAAATGAAAAATGAATTCATGATTCATGTTGTTCTAAACCTGTATGCATTTCTTTCTTCTGTTGAACACAAAAAAATATATTTTGGAGATTGTTGGTAACTAGGGCTGCACGATAAATCGCATGCGATATTTAACCTAATAGTCCTACCACAAAGTTTCAGACCGTCACATTTCTTCTAAACATACAGTGGCCTCAAAAAGAATTTGGATGGTCAAGTCACATTTTAAAAATGTCTGAATGTTACTGCATTAGATATAAAACACCAAAGCAAATGAAGTAACACTGTGTGTTAGTCAAACATTAGCAGATCATGTTGATAGTTAATGTGATAGTCTGCTAGAAGAACACCTGTGTGAATCTGAGGAAAACTGCTGCCTATTCCTGAGAGGTTCAGTAGTCTATAATGTATGCGTGTAATGATTTAATAATCAGATTAGGGATGTCAACGGTTAATCGGCAATCAATTAATTGTCGATAAGAGATGCAATCGATTAAAGCTATCGCTGGTCAATTAAGCAGTTTAAGTTAGGTCTGTTGTCAGTGAACTAGGGATATGCCGGTATCAAATTTTCATGTTGCGATTAATTGCTAATGCTTTTATTACAGTATACGGTATTATCACGATATTGAAATTAAGTTAAAAAAAAAAGTGCTGTCATAATACAGTATAACTGGTTTAATAACTTTTTTCTTATAACAAAAATAACTGAACATTTAAATGCAATAAAGCAATACAGAAAACTGTATAAAGTTAAAAGTTTTACACAGATTAAAGTGCAAAAGAACTAAACATGCGATTAATTGCACAGCCCTAACAGAAACAATACAAAGTTCTTTTGTATTGAAATGCAATAACTAAGTCATGTTTAATTGTAATTTCCCAGATAACTGTTTCATATCAGGCTCTGCGCTTTGACAGAGCTGTGAACACAAGCAGGACAGATATATAATTCAATCCTACAACTTGTTAATTCGTTCCTACGACTAGGGCTGTCACGATTATTAAATAACCGTATGATCGCAATTGTATGACATAACCGCAGTCGTTGTAACCAACCGCAATTATTGCGCACTTTTATTAGCCACAAGGGGGAACTGTAGTACCTGCAGCACCCTACTTCCAACATGCTTGCTCTGCACGCATTACGCTAAGCAAATACACGTGTTAAGTTCAAATGACACTGTTCTGCGGAGTTTTGCATCACTGAGCCATATCAGTGCAATTATACAGCAAAGATGGATTTAATATCGAAGCCAAAAACGACGGCACCTGTCTGGGCACATTTTGGTTTTAAACCTGACGAAAAAGGATGGCCGAAAGACATTGACACAGCAGTGTGTCGAATATGTAAAAGAGAAATACCAGCGAAAAGCGCCAACACCACAAATCTTAGAAACCATCTAAAGACACATCATCCCACTGAATTTGCCAAAGTTTGCAAGGCATCCAAAACCGCACATACATCCCGTCAGCTGCCAATAGCGGAGGCTTTTGAACGGGTAACGAAATATAAACTTGACAGCATCAAATGGCGCACACTGACAGACAGTGTTACTAGGTACATTGCGAAGGAAATGCAGCCGTGTAATACGGTGGAAAAAAAACAGCATTTAAAGAAATGCTGCAGAACTTCGACAACAAGTATGAATTGCCAGGAAAAACATACATTTCCAAAACGGCAATACCGAACTTGTACAATCAAGTGAAGGAAGATATTGTTACAGATCTGAAACAAATTCCTTTTTATTCCGCTACTACAGACATGTGGTCCAGCTCAAACATGACTCCGTACATGATCTTTACAGTTCATTACATCACAGCTGACCACCCTTCTTGACCCAAGGTGCAGGGGTCACTTTGGAGAAGCAGCAATCATAAGTGACACCAAAGATGAGCTTTTAAAAGAGATCATGGAGATGACAGAATAAGGACAGGAGGAAGGTGGAAAATGCACTATAAATATTTGACAAATGTTATGTGAATATATATTTTAAGATATATACTTTAAGACAACCGCTGCCCTTCACTCTTTACAGTGTCTAACGAAGCAGTGGCAGAAGATGATATAGATACAACACCTCCTGCACCAAAAAAGATTAGGCTGTGTGATCTACTGCAGCACAGAAGAGCTCAATCATCTACCCATGTGTTGCCAAAAAGAGTGCAAGCTGATGCTGAACTGACACGGTACCTACAGGAAGAGGCACTAGATACCTCAGCAGATCCTCTGTTGTGGTGGCGAGATAATGAATCCAGGTTTCCTTTAATGTCCAAATTGGCAAAAAAGTACATGTGCATTTGTGCAACAAGTACTGCTTCAGAAAGAATGTTCAGTACAGCTGGCAATATTGTGACCCCAGTTAGATGTTGTCTGAAGCCAGAGAAAGTCAACATGCTAGTGTTTCTTTCCCGTAATCTACCAAGCCATTAAGGAGCAGGGTCAGCCTTGTTCGGAAATGTGACATTTATGGCCTGTTCTGTTATGGTCATAGTTTTTTTTGTTTTTGTTATTTACAGAATTTTCAAATATGTGAATATGGTTTTATTTGGAATCTACAGTCTTTTCTTATGGTCACTGTATTGTGATGGTTCCTGTTATTTACAGAATTTTCATATTTCTGAAAGATACAGTATATATTATTCACTGAATAAATAACTTTATTACATTTATTTAAATGTGCGAAGTGTGTTAATTGTATACCGCAAACAATTAATCGTCAAAGCCCTAAAACAAACAATTAATCGCTAAAGTACCAAAAAACAGGCAATAAATCGTCATAATCGCAATTATTTATTTGACAATTAATCGCCACCCAAATTTCATAATCTACCTACGACTTAATTTGTGCCCACTGTCCATATTTCATTAATTTGTTCCCTAGAAAACTCATGATTTAACTAAAATGAGGGAACGAATTAAGTCATAGGAAAGAATTCTTAATTCATGGCCACGAATTTCACGAATTTCCCCCCGCATGCTTACCACAGTAAGAGATGCGAAATCAGTGATTAAAAGTGAACGACAATAAACCTGTGAAATTAGAGGGTGAGATCGTGAGGATTTGGGAAAAGAAACAATAAATATTATTAAAAATGGAAATTCGTGACCAACCGGCAAAACGGAACACAAAGCGTATGGAACTGCTTTGTAATGATTATTTATTATTTTATTAAATAATATAAAGTAATTTTGTAAGACTTTTTAAATGTAACTCAATTTTAATGATACTGAATTTAAACAAACACAAGCCAATAAAATAACCACACTTTTACTGAAAGTGAAACAACTTGGTTATATAAGTTTCATTTTTAAATATTTTAAAATATAATTTAAATAGATTTTTCACACTTTAAGCAATATCGTATCGCATATCGAATATCGCATTTTTAACAAGGTATCGCATTTTTCTTCAATATCGCACAGCCCTATTGGAAACTATTGAATAAGAACACAGAATAACTGAATTGTAATGAATAAAGACACTACTATATAATCTTCCACAGAACTGTTTTAGTTGAAACTGAAATTGTAATTCAAACTGAATTTATTGATTCCTAACGGAAGAATTTTGCAACATGGATGCAGTTTTTAGTGTTCGCTACTGTAAACTTTGACAACTGTACTGTATAAACAGAAGTGACTTGCCCACTATCAGATCAGCTTTTCAGCTGTGAACTGTGTGTTACTGTAAAACACATATTGTGTAATGGCATGCTGTGATCAGGACTGAAACAACAGCATAAAAGAAGCGAGCAGCTCTCTGTATGAAACTCTTGCTGGCAGCGTAGTGTCTGGCTGCGGCCTTTTAACCAGGCTTATCCCTCTCTCTCTGGAGGACCAAGAGCCAACATGGATGCCCAGCACATTCCCACTGACACAAAATGGCAGTGCAAAGATCAGTGGTGTTATCAGGCCAGGACACAGACAGGACCGCGGGGAGCTTTATCATTAGAGTTCGTAATGGAGGCCGACGAGAGAAGGTGAGGCTATTTTGAGCAGCCTCAGACTCAGTGGATGTGTTTCAAGAGTGCCAAATAATCCATTTATACTTCAAAAACAACACATCTGGGAGATACAGCTCGAGTAAACAGATGCGGCTTAATAGTAGTGCTGGGCGGGATGACCAAAAATTTATATCATGGTATTTTTCAAAATTATACCATTTCACGGTACATGATGGTATTTTTTTTTCATGCATGACCGAGTGTTAACCATATTTTCTACTAATAAAGACAACGTAATTCAAACACAAAACCATGTAAAGGACAGGACTAGGAAAGTTAATACTACGTTCTCCCTCTTGCTCTTTGTCCTTTATACACTTTTTGGTGGAGAGGCATCATTTTATTGACATTATGCATGGGTCTCCTGCTCTCAGGCCCCTGCACACGCACCCGGGTGAACCCTTACAATGCAGGGATGTCATTTTAGCTCTCTGCTCCTCACAGGCAGTGTCCACCTGTTTCTGACACATACTTATGCTGCCAATCAAAAGCACCAACTTTGGGTTTTATGCCATAACTTTCACCTTGCTGTGTGTAAATTCTTATTTGCATTATTATAGATACAATTAAATAAATATAAATCAATAAAAATATATCTATAAAGATTGTTGTGTAAACTAACAATTCAATAATCAACTCTGCATGTTCACAGTTGCTTGTTTGCAATCTCTATTCTTGCAGTTGAACAGCTCTTTAGAGGTTCTCACCTAAACATCTCCCTGGGGGAATATCACTTATCTTTGGTCTCTTTGCAATGAAAACAACACATGCAGAAGCAACAGCACGGAAAGAGTACAGCAAAATGATCTCCTTTTTAGGCATGCTGACAGACACACACATTAGTGTTAGGATGTAATGCTCGGTGACGGGATGAAAGGTCAGTTGTGTGGACTGACACAAGTTGACAACTGGCCAACAACTCCAATAATATCCTAAATGCCATGTGTGTGGAAGTGGACGACACCTTAACACGGGCACAATGCCAAATGTACACCCAGTACAGCAAGACCAAGCCCAAACTGTGAGAATAACACCTCGGTGTGACTGTATGCGTGTTTGATAAGATTCTGTGTGCTTTAATACACACATGTGCATGCAAACACGCACTGTAATCAAATCTAACGTCCAACAAACAAAACAAATCCATTCAGCTCCTTGAGCGACCCTGTTTGCCATCAAGAACCAGTGTCCAAGTCTCACTCCTGCTCACTAAAACCTCAAATCTTAGTCAAAATTATCAGTTTCCAGCGTAGTCTTAATCTTACAATGCGATACCAAGTCGCCAATGTATGTTTTAAAACAGTAAATTACCAGTTGACGTTTTCTTTGTTTCTTATTTTGACTTGCTGGAGCTCATACTGAGCAGTTGCACTGTAGTACAGTATGAGCTTATGATGCTAATTAGCCGAAAGCTAAAGTGCTACAACCTAGTCTCTCAACGGTATGAGGTTTCCATGCTGCGGAGCTAAAATGCTAGCACGCTAGCTAGTTAGATGCTACTTTTACCATTAGTTTTGACAGCACAAGCCAGGCGGCTAACTAGCCAGGAAAACCAACACGCTACCATGCTAACATGCTTGTCAGCCGATACAGAGCTAGCAGATTAGCTAGTCCCGCTAAAAAGCTAACCCGACCGAATGCTAACCTCATACTGTAACTCGCAACCCAACTCGATCGAGTCATTTTAACTCCCCTGGCGGAACCTTCCACCAAAACCCTTCCACTATTCAGAACTAGAAGGTGAAGGGAATAAAAGAAGCACACTGTACCTTCTTTGGCTGCTGCGAGCGGCGCGCGGAGCGAGAGAGTACGGCGCCGGGGAGCCGCTGCTGCTGCCGCCGCTGGAGCTAAGATGGCGCCCCCTCCAAACTTCCACTGCTACTTTGCGCACTCATCCAGCCACTTTAGAGAACCAGAGAGCAAAACATCAATCAGCGGGCCATGCAAACGACATCTGACAAAATGTGGGAGGTTAAGTGAATGATGATTTTGTTTTTCATCGGGAGAGGAGGGGTTGTCAACACTTGGGACAGACACACAAACCTTCATCGCCCTCTGCAGTGCGTCCAGAAGCGCCTGCTGCTGCTGCTGCTGAGGAGGATAAAGATGAAATAAAGACATGAAGCTGCTCTCTTAAAACACTATCTATCGCGATACTTGACACTCGTCCCATGAAAATGAGATGGTGGGAGAGACTATGGGGTCCACTCAGAAATCACTGTCCCATCAGTCTAAACATCATTTCCATCACACACGGTTATGCCTGTATGGTAAACATACAGTAGTGGCTTAAATTATTAGAACACTAGTATTTTCACCAACTAAAAAAATGGTTTTAAGTCAGTTAGCTGTAGTGTGTCAGTAGGAAAGGGTCTGACAACAGCCAGTGCTGCACACAGAGATCTGGCGCCGGTTGCATAAAAGGTTTAGACTAGTCTTAAAAGTTAGTCATCTAATTTTGTTCTTTAGGAACAGTTCTTCTGGATTTATTCTGTCTCAGTTTGTTGTTTCTTTGTTGTCTCCAGACTGATGATGATCAGACCAGATCTCTGTGTGGAGCACTGGCTGTTGTGCAAACAAAAATCTCACTGGATTATTACAATTAAATGGCTAAATAAATGTTTTGAAATGTAAACTGATATTTCCTACAGACACACTACAGCAAAAGATAGAAATAACTGACTTAAAAGGAAGGAACTATCTGAGTTACTTTTTCAAACACTAAGTAACGCCAGTTACGTAATCAGATTACTTTTTTAAGTAACTAGTAAAGTAACGCATTACTTTTTAATTTAGAAGGAACTATCTGAGTTACTTTTTCAAACACTAAGTAACGCCAGTTACGTAATCAGATTACTTTTTTAAGTAACTAGTAAAGTAACGCATTACTTTTTAATTTAGAAGGAACTATCTGAGTTACTTTTTCAAACACTAAGTAACGCCAGTTACGTAATCAGATTACTTTTTTAAGTAACTAGTAAAGTAACGCATTACTTTTTAATTTAGAAGGAACTATCTGAGTTACTTTTTCAAACACTAAGTAACGCCAGTTACTCGTTTCCCATGTCTTTGTCTGACAGCTCTCGTGTTGCCACAATCTCATCTCACCTGCACAAAAAACAGATTCAGTATTCCTCAAAATGAATAAAAACAGTCAAATGTAAACTCAAATATTATACAAACCTGCAATAATTAAATAAGACAAATATCATTTATGTTTTTAATCCCATTTTATTAACCAATATCTTTGCTACTGACCTTCGATGATTCAATTCAACCATGCTAAGCAAAAATGACACATCTGTGTTTCATTTATGTTTTTTTATTATTATTTATTAATACAACCAGTGAACCAGATGTAACAAAATTACATTAAATCATATTCCAGGGAGCAAGACAATAATGTATCTTTTGAACAGATTCACAGTCTTTACAGCTTTCTTATTAGTAGAGTCAGAAATCAAACACATATAGAGTTTTAAATCTTCAAGAAAATTTCTATAGAAAGGCTTACGTTTGCAAAACTTACATTTATGTATAAAAAATTTAGCCAAGAACAAAATAAGGTTGAATAAATAAAAAAACATCTGACTGTTCACTCTCATGTGTATATCTTAGAATAACATTTTCATATTTCAAAGAGATACCAGGAATTATATCACGAAAAACACTCAATATGTTTTTCCAGAGATTCTTAGTATAATCACAATACCAAAAGAGATGGGGCAAATCTTCAGTTTGGTGATCACAGGAGCTTACATCAAAGTCCTTTCATTTTTGTTATTGCTGAATAGTGTTGAACTTTCTTCTCCTGCGTCATATTCTTCATGCAATTTGTTTGAACTGCACCCTCTACTGTACAGACATGAATTTACATTTCCTTCAGATTGAGGCGTGTTCATTTCACTTTTGTTGTGAAAGAGCTTTTACATTTGTAAAATAAAAACTTTTTTATATTAAAAACAAACAAGCAAGCCTTGCCCATATTTAAAAAGCAACTCAAAAGTAACATAACGCATTGCTTTCCATAAAAAGTAACTAACATAATTAGTTACTTTTTTAGGGAGTAATGCAATATTGTAATGCCTTACTTTTAAAAGTAACTTCCCCCAACCCTGCAGACAATAACATATACTCAGTGTTGGGGAGTAACTAGTTACGAAATTATAAGGTTACATTAGCCAAAGGTAATAAGGTTACACTTTATTTTAAGATGTTTTTGTTACAGTGTAACTATACATTTAAGTATTAATTAACTGCATGTACTTACTATATGGTTAGGATTAGTGTTTTACTTGCATGTAATTATGCATAATGTATTGTTATTGTTATAGTAAGTACATGTAACGTGTAACAAGGACACCTTAAAATAAAGTACCCAAAACAAACGTAACTGTAATCTGTTACAAAAAAATGTCTAATTAAATTACAGTTACTTTCATGTTACAAATTACAAAGGGGGTTACACCTGAATATTTATTCATATAAATTCATTTATTTCCCAAATTGCATTGACTGCTTTAAAATATGAGGGACCAATGTTTCAGGAGTTTAGGACACAGAGCAGGACACATGCTTATTTAATAACTGTTTTATTTATATTTATATATATATATATATATATATATATATGGGTTTGTGTAGGCCTATATGTTTTTTTTCTTTTTTTTTTTCTAAAGTATTGTTAGATGCCAGTTTTCCTGTTGTAGCTATGCAAAGATTTGATTTCCAAAACAGCATCGAAACTATTAAACTATATCTTATGATTTTAAATCCGTATTTTACTTCAAAACGATCTCAAAGTAAAACGAGGTGCTAAAGTCTGATTTTGTGGTGGCTGTGCTCTAAAATTAAATTGTTATAATCTTAATTCAAGAGATGAAAGATTTTGAAAGTCTGACAGTAATCAGTGTTGAGTAGCACTACTGTAAGGTTAACCCTGCTTTAAATGTTTCAAAATGATTAACAGTTGAAAAAATTCATTAGAAATTTAGAAAAGTAATCAAATGTAATCAGGTACATTAATAAAGTAATTGAAATAGTTACACTACTTATTACATTTTAGATAGGGTAACTTGTAATCTGTAACCTATTACATTCCCAAAGTAACCTTCCCAACACTGCATATTCTGAATATAAGATTCATCTAATAATTATTATGACTGTGATGTATGTTTGTGAAATAAATGTCAAATAAACATTTTTTAAACAAATTTATTTCTTTGAAAATCAATTTGCCTCTGCAAACATGTAAAACATTACAAATAAAAACATAAATATACCATATTACAAACCATTCAATGGCTACGTTTACATGCAACCAAATAATCCGTTTGTAATCGGATTGACGGCTCAATTGGACTGAAAAGCCTTCATGTAAACACCTTAATCGATCCGACTGAGCTCGATCGGAATGAAATTTCGATCGGATTGAAGGGGGTGGTTTATTCCTTTTCTAATACGATTGAGAGTGCATGTAAAAACTGATCGGATTGAACCCCGAAACTGAAAGCACTGCGCATGTGCAGAGACGCAGAAATAGCGTAATGACGTATGACTTACTGTGGGATAAATATGAGCAGCACGGCACAGCGGTTTATATGTGGCCTATATTTATCCATAAATTAATAAATATTAATTCTGCTGTTAAAAACAAATAAATAAACCTTGTAGGAGAGTGGTTATTATGTGAAAACAGTGAGAAACTCTATATTTGTGCAGTGTGCGCACGTAAAAAAAAAATCAATTCCGATTTAAAGTTTGTGACAATTAAACGCGCACATCAACCCGATCACTTTCTTCAGCGTTCGTGTAAACACTACATTCAGATTCATCAATCGGAATGAATTCAGTCCGACTGAACCAAAAAGTGTGCATGTAAACGTAGCCAATGAAAGCCCGAGCAAATACATGTTTGAAGAACAAATAAAATAAAATCTTTTGTGACACTGTCAAGTTTCAAGGAGTGCACTGGCATTTCCGTGAGAAGGGACACTTTGAATATTTTGTTTTAATAAGTACAAAAATAGTATAGCAGTACACAAAATAATCTTAAGAAAAAAATCAAACATCATTTTAGTGATTAAGTATTATGTATTTAATTAAAGTGACTTTTAGAAGAACTACTGTTAACTTTCAAGACTCCAGTAATGTTAATTCACTTGATTAAATAATAATGTACTACAAGACAATGCATTCATTACACTTTACTGAAACCTAACAAAGGCTAATAGTGGCACATGGTAAGTTAAAAGAAACCAAAAAAATGGATTGCTTTCTCTTGATGTTTTTGTAATGTTATATCTCCATCAGTTGCTATACTTGAAGTCTATCACAAAGGACATGTCCCATAGGCCCAGTTCTTTCAGACCTCAGTCAGATAAGGCGTCCTGTATTTGCTTTGCATCCACACTCTGTGCATTACCACCTTCTGTCCTCTGTTTACCTGCAGTCTTCTGTCTTCCAGATTCTGAAGCTCCTCCAAACCAGCATTAGAAAACAAATGATGAACCTCATCTGTATAGAGAGCAGGACATTCAGCATGAACAGTAGGTGTTTATACGAGCCCAAAACTGGATGGAATCCAGAAATAATATGCAAGGAGTTTAACAATATCTAAAAAATAGTCTGAAACGGTTCTACCTTTTGTGAAGAAATACACACAGGTTCCATGCTGGCGCGTACAGAAGTTTTCAGACAAACACTGACCTGCAGAAAGTGGCCATACAAGAATCGATCAATCAAGTTTCAGTCTTACAAGAATAATAATAGATTAAAGGATTAAAATAATAAAAATAATACATATATTTTTTGTTTTCTGGAATGAGAGGCTTAACACATTCAGTTAATATTTACGGAAAGAAAACAAAAATAATGTGTCATACTGTATTGATGATTTGGATATCAATTAAAACTGAATCACTGTAATAATGAACTTTGTAAACCTATTAATTATAATGATACCCAGTGGGAGTTAATTAAACACGATGTTGTAGCTGAAGAGGTACAAAAGACAAGTCAAAATGCTAATGTGACAATTCTGAGTGCGTATGTACTGTACACCTTTATACAATGTCCTTTGTTTAACGTGCATTTTAAATGGAATACACAAAGAAGGATCTCTGTATCTAGGTTTTCAGAGCTGGGAAAAGACTGCCCCAGAGCTTAATGAATCCAGAGACAATCACCTTTTTTAAATCTTAGTTGTGACAGATGGTATCTGCCGTAGTCTTTGAACAGCCGAACCCTTCACCACATCTTGAGCCCTGCTGAAGGAAAGCAGAAGGCTTAGAAGGGTTTTAAGCAGATGAATCTTTTATTATTAACAGAGAGGTTATAAAGCTATCATGTGGCATCAGATGAGTTTGAATATAACAACAATTTATCCATATAATTTGTATGGACACATTTTTATAATATTTAATACAACTGAGATACAATTATAGCTTTTTGAATTCGTTTTTATTTTTATGTTCTTAGCATTAAACAATATTGCATTACTCCCTAAAAAAGTAACTACCGTATTGACCCGAATATAAGACGATGTTTTTTTCTTGGAAATACATCTGAAAAAACGCAGTCGTCTTATATTCAGGGTCTAGACTTTGACATGTCAATAATACACACACAACAATAGGTGGCGCCAAATACGCATAAAACGAGTGTGCCATGAAATACGTAATGTAATGCGTGTTGGAAAGATCGCCAGTAAAAACAAAAGAAAAAGAAAACCTTACAGCTGCATGAATCCTGACTGTCACGTTAGCATGATGGGACCAAACTCCCTTTGTGATTTTAAAACGTAAGACAGTACCCAGATTTGAAGACTACAGTAAGATTTAACTTCTACTGTTAATAAGATTTTGGCAGGCTACTATTAGATGGATAGCCTAAATGTCCTAATTCAGATGGGCTACCAGTTTTTTTTATTTTTTTTTATGGTATATCAAAAAGTGCATATTTTTTAAATGTGATTGTTGGTACATTTTACCAGTTTTTACCATACTTTCAAAACAAAAATTAAAATAGGAAAAATATGCAATATGAAAATAATTGAAGACAAAATGTGTTTTACTGAGAAAAAACAAGATTTGGATTTTAAAAAGCCTTTTTCCAAAAGGTGCATCTGGAAAAAGGGGGGTCGTCTTATAATCAGGGTCGTCTTATATTCGGGCCAATACGGTAATTATGTTAGTTACTTTTTATGGAAAGCAATGCGTTGTTACTTTTGAGTTGCTTTTTAAATACGGGCAAGGCTTGCTTGTTTGTTTTTATATCTAATCTTTTTTTTTTTCTTTATATAGTTTTTTAAATTAATTTTATTTCAGTTTTAGCTTTAGTTATTTTAGTACATCAATTTATTTTATTCAATTACCACCTTTTTAATGGTTCTAGTTTTAGTTTTAACACTGATGCAGATGTTCATGCTAAAAACAGAGATTCCCTGGCAATTATGAGTACTGTGTCCAGATGTTTGTCAATAATGCCAGATATGTTCCCCATGAAATATAAGGGGACTCAAACAAGGCCTCCAGATTCAATATTGAACATTTGATATAAAACTCTATGATTTATAGGTAGATTTGACTGAAGGACATAAGAGAGCGTTAAGCTGGGAATGGCTGCTATAAGCGAGACAGCAGTAATGGATACTGGTCAAATAAACAGACAGGGCAAGTGTGTTACAGTGTTAACATAATGAATGTGTGTGTGTGTGTGACCTTTATTACCGTGCTGGCTGGATGGCAGAGAGCACAAAGACCACCAGAATAATGTCCAGACTCTCAGGGGGGAAGGGAAATGCGTGACACACTGCAGGGTCATAGTCTGGGTGCTCCTGCAAGAGGAAAACATGCACAACTGTCCTCAAATGACTGCAGTTTTAGTGAAGCATCTTAGATTTTGCCTTCATGGAAATACACTGCGGACATTTTATCATACTAATACAACTAACAAATGTTAGGAGTTCCATTTATTTTAATATGAAAGCAGAGGACACTTTAATCACATAAATACATGGGAATGATAATGACATGTGAGTTGCTTTAATTACATTTTGAACACACACACACAAAAAATACTTTTAGGGTGAATCCTACAATGTCCATGTCATATTTCAGCCCAGAATAAAAATATATTAATAAATAAATAAATAACAATCAAAATTAAGCCTATGGAAAAATGTTATTCAAATTAAAACTAGTATGAATTAAATTCAGTACTAGCATAATATATACAATAGTACTTCAAATATTATATATATATATATATATACAGTATATATATATATATATATATATTCAAACTAGATATTTTTAGCAATGAGAAATGGTGTTAAATAAATTAAATGCTTGTTTTAACAAAAAAAAATTAATATTAAATACTTACAATTTAGAATTTAACATTCAAATATTTAATTTCCATAAATTACTCTTGATTTAACACATTAGCAAAATAATAAAAACTATAACAGGCCACTCAGTCATCTCAGGACTTTTAAGCTTATACATGGCGTCGTATGATTGATTAAAAATACAGTAAAACAGTAATATTGTGAAACATTTTTACAACTGTTTTCTTTTGAACATATTTCAAAACCTTCAGTCTTCAAGACATTATTATTGTTATATATTATATTCGTATTATTATTAATGTTGAAAAAAGTTGTACTGATTATTATTTTGTGGAAGCAATTCAAGAGAACATGATTTTATTTACAATATTGACTTTTTAAATTCTAAGTCTTCACTTTACTAATGATACATTTGATCAATTGAAGCTGTCCTTGCTCAATTAATTTCTTTTAAAAATGCCTAAACTTTGGAATGGTAGTCTATATTGAAGGAGGCATCCAAATCATAAGGTCCTGGATATCACAGAGACTCTGGGTGGGCTCTTTTGACATGGACTTCTTCACAAAATGTTCAAATATTAGTTCATGAGTACAGTTTTTAAAGCAGAACAATAGTTTTACTCAAAATCGAGCATATATTGCTTGAATAGAAATGCTGTGGATGTCACTTCCCCCACTATTCAATATGTTCTGCTGTTGGCATTTGATGAAGGTCTCTGCATACCAAAAAGCATCGAGCACCAGGAGGCAGAGCCAAACTCCCACACGACTGATCAGCCGTCATTAATATGAATGGAGAAGAGGATATGTTGCCCTCCCCATCTTTATCCATTCTCAAAGGCTTTGGCTAATGTAAATCTGGGGGGTGTGTGGGCTCTGTTTGATGTAAAGGTGGCAGGTATATTTATGCACTGAGGAGCAGATTAACCTGGATGAGCTCAATAGCTTGAGATGAGAAGTCACAGCAGTACAGAAACGCCTTACTGCCCCTAGAAATACACAAATACACCTGCTTACTCGTTACTCCCAATAAGAGTTTCTATTATAACTTACTGATTTTCATCTCCTTATCTCAGAATTTAATATGTATGGGATAATATACAATCAGCCTCTGCTTTGTGTCCTGATCATTCTGTTACAGTCTGTTTTTTGAATGATAATGACCTGAACATTACTGACTGTACAATATCCTGCTTATACACAAATACACTACCAGTCAAAAGTTTTTGAACAGTAAGATTTTTAAAGATGCTCACCAAGCCTGCATTTATTTGATCCAAAGTACAGCCAAAACAGTAACATTTTGAAATATTTGTACTATTTCAAATAACTGTTTTCTATTTGAATATATGTTAAAATGTAATGTGATTTCATAGCTGAATTTTTAGCATCATTACTCCAGTCACATGATCCTTCAGAAATCATTATAATATGCTGATTTGCTGCTCAAAAATCTGTATTATTAATACTATGTTGAAAACAGCTGAGTATAATTTGTTTTGATGAATAGAAAGTTCAGAAGAACAGCATTTATCTAAAAATAGAAATCTTGTGTAACATTATAAATGTCTGTATTATCACTTTTGATCAATTTAAAGCAACCAAACCAAAAAATATTCAGACATATAATTTTATTTATAATTTTATTCAGACAGATATAATTTTTTATATTTTTTTACTAGTGGGTGCAGGACACTATAGTTCATTTATGTAAGTGAGGGTAGCAACATAAAGTGAACTGTGACATATTACACCCAAAGACTCTTCATACAGTGGACTAGCAGTAAAATTAATAAAAATTTGGGACCAAAAATTATTCAGACACTTTGACCTGACCATGTTTTGCTTAAGTGTTTTTTCTTTAATTGCTAATGCAATTTTTACACCACAGACTGAACAAAATTAAGCATTACTTGGTAATCGGCTGACCTAAATTGGTATTAATTGTGTATTTAAATTTAAAAGCTGACAGCTATTCAACCGAATTCATTACATACACTGTAAAAAAAAGTCCGTAAAATTTACGGTAAAAAAACGGCAGCTGTGGTTGCCGGAATTTTACCGTAAAAAATACAGTAGCAACGTTTTAGGTTTTACGGTTTTAACTTTTAACTTGTCCTTTATTTGACCCTCTAACTCTAGAACTTTCTATTCTATTTTAATTCTACTTTATCTACATTTATCTTTTTTTTTATTTAAAAAAAAATGTATTTATATTTTTCTATTCTATCTACTTGTTTTTCTTTGTGTGTGTGTGTGTGTGTGTGTGTATATATATATGTGTGTATAATATATATATACAGTATATATATATATTGTTATGTTCCTCGTATGTTTTGTATTTTTGTTTGCTCCCTGTTTTCTTTTTTCCTTTTCCTCTTTTGTTGTTTCTGCTCTAAATTCTTAGGTTTTGTTTATTGGCTGCTCGGTTCATCAGTTGACCAATCAGGATGGACCTACCCGTTTAAAAGGCGGCCGGGTTTCGTGTGCTGCTGTCAGCCGTCCCGCTTTCCAGCCAGCGGGCGACTGTCCATTTTTGCCAGCCGCGCTCATTTCTTTCTTTGACTGTTTGAGTTGTGTTTATTAGTTATTTTGAATTGTTCAGTTGACTGACTTACTCGTTGGTTTATTGAGGCTTTCTGGTCCTGTGGTTCGGTTTATTAAACCTGTGTCATTGTTCGCTAGAACTTAGAAACACCTGTTGCTGAATGATTAGTGCTTTAGTTGCTGGTTTGACATGTGGTGCTAAGTTACCCCTGTGATCAGTTAACGTAGACCAATGTGTTTTTGTTAAGTGAGTCCTGTTAGAATGATTTTGGGAAAAGGAGGTAGGTAAGTTTTTGCATTTAACTTTAGTTCTTTTCTTGTTAGTTTTAGTTAGGGAGTGACTGCCACCTATGTATTTTTGTTATTAATTAGGGTAGTTTATGTTGGGCGTCGGATACGCTGAAGTTTGCGGTTTTATTTCTACATTTTCTGTTTGATAGTTAGATTAGTTGGGTCGAGGTTCAGTTATCGGGGTTGGTTTGCTTTTGATTATTTCTTTGTTTTGGCGTCACTCAGTTTCTCCTTTTTCCCATAATTTATAAGTTATTTATTTTTAGTGATTGCTAATCTGCACCTCTCACCAATAAATGGTCCGTATCAAACATGATTGCCTGTTTCCTGGTCATTTCCTTTCATGTCATTGTCATTCACACAAACACTAAACACCATCATGGTGACACACATGAAACTGAAATAATGCAATAAACATTCATTTAACAACATTAGGTGTAACATACAACCCTAACAAACATTTCTATCAATCAATCATCTGTCTGAACCCAAACAAAACTGATAAGAAAAAACTAAGAAGAAACATAGTTATTTCAACTAAAAAAACATCAAATTTGAAAATGTAACGCAGGGAATTCTGGGAATGTCAATTTACGGTTATTCACTGTAAATTATACGGTCTTTTTCACTTCCAAAAACGGTATACTACCGTAAAATTAATGTCCAATACATGTAATGTTCAATACAGTTTTTCACCGTATATAGTAGGGGAATTTACCGTTAACCATTTAACAGGTGTTTACTGTAGCATTTTTACAGTCTTTTACCGTTAAATTCACGGTCATTTTTTACAGTGTACCTTTCTATCAAAGTTATCTAACATTATCAAGCTGAATTTGTTCTGACACAGTTTAACTCTGAGTTCTTGTCATATTTTATTACCATTTTCTAAACTATAGCGAATAAACTGATAATGTGAGAAATGTTGAAGGTGTTTTGGTTTGACTGTAATTTCTTGCTAATCAACTTTTCATTTTTATTTATTATCTGTTTTTTCCTGTCCACTTAAAATAGCCCACGTGAAAAAATACTATAGTAATATATAGTAAATACTATAGTGTTTTTGAACCATACTATAGTAAAGTGTATTATACTGTATATATTATAGTATTTACAACACTTTGTTAATGAACGCTACAGCATACTGGAGTATTAACTATAGTGAACTGTAATAAATACTGTAGTATAATATACCCTATAGTTGTAGAAAACTTGGGTAAAGTAATTTGTTTATATTACCACAGCAACTATAGAATTACCACAACAAATTAATTCAAGTACTTTACTATAGTATGGTTAAAAAACACTATAGTATTTACTATAAATGTCTATAGTATTTTTTCATGTGGGTCCTGCGATATAATATATAATTGTAAGTACATACAAAATATTCCAGGTTTTCTAACAAAACTCAACACCACAGGTTATGCTGAAAGATGTGGTCAGGGTTGGCAAGGACTCTTCCTCCTCCACTGTACGGCCTCACAGCACAGACAGTCAGCCTCAAGAAGCCCCTCATCTCTCCACACTCATCTGAGAACGTGTTAGTTATTATGATCACTACAAACTAGTTAACACAACACTATACACCACTGTGAAGTACTGAACTACATATCCCAGCCGGAAACAGCGACCGCGCGCCTTCAGATGACGCACCCCCGGGAGTTTTTGTAAACACATGTGATTAGCAAAGCATTTCAAAGCAAGCATAACACTTACTACTAGAGGGAGACAATTGTAAGATTTCCATGCGAATATATTTTATACTTTTAACACGTTTTGGAAATGCTTGATATGAGGATTTATGTAAACAATGGAAATGTTAGCAGTTAGCTTAGTAGCGAAGAATGTCTACTGAAACACACGTTTAATTATAATAAGAGCCACATGAATGAATGTATCTGCTTATGTTTGACTTATGTAAGTCATAAGACGCAGATGTTCTCCAGTATATTCGTTAATGTTAACTGTTGTGGTTTGGATAACACTAACGTTAATGTGAATTTGAGCGACGCTAAAATGATTGCAGAGTCTGAATATAAAAAGACAGAGAGTTGACTTCTCCCAGCACTTACTTAGATGCCGTTTCTGAAGATTATCCCGCTTAGTGTTGTGTTAGTCCGTGTGTTTTAAGTGAACGGTGTGAGTATCGTCCCCTATGTGCAGCAGTAAAAGCAGCTGTGATCTCCTGACTTCGAGATCCAGAGGATCCTGCTCCAGTGACGCTGGCAGATTACTGGGAGCAAATCTCAAGATCCTGAGAAACATCATTCTCCAAGTAAGTATTGCTGTGTTCACTTTATATGTATGTTTACTTTATATGAAATATATATATATATGCTCAGTGGTGAAGTGGGTATACTCTTAATTTATGCCCCATGACATGTGTTATAAACAGTAAAACTAGTCCTGTATATTTAGTTCACCCCAAAATGGGCCAGTAGTTTTTGCATATTGTCACTTAACTTCTGCTGCTTGACTTCACGGAGTAAGAATCATTATGAAATTAAAATTTGCCACAGAAGAGGTGCAGATTTTGCAATAATTAAAAAAAAAAAAAATAATAGACTGCAGCAATAAACATTTTGTCACAACCTCTAGTACATTACATGCTATTTTGTTTAGTTGTCTGTTCGTAGGAGAATAATGTCGTGACTATCAATTTATCCAGAATTTATCCCCCCATCCCCTCCACCTTATTAATATAAATAAGCACCAGTCAAGCTGCGATATCAAACAGGACCACAGGGAGACGCCAAAAGACCACTAAACCTGCTGTCTTGAACTTACTGTACATGCTACTGTGTGTGTGTGTGTATGTATGTATATACGTATATGTATATATATATACTGTATGTGTGTGTGTGTGACCCTGGAGCACAAAAGCAGTCTTAAGTCGCTGGGGTATATTTGTAGCAATAGCCAAATATACATTGTATGGGTCAAAATTATAGATTTTTCTTTTATGCCAAAATTCATTAGGTTATTAAGTAAAGATCATGTTCCATGAAGATATTTTGTAAATAGTAATATGCATTGCAAAGGACTTCATTTGAACAACTTTAAAGGCGATTTTCTCAATATTAAAATTTTTTTGCACCCTTAGATTCCAGATATTCAAATATATGTATCTCAGCCAAATATTGTCCTATCCTAACAAACCATACATCAATGGAAAGCTTATTTATTCATCTCAATTATATGTATTTATGTCATGACTTTATAGGATGGTGCAGAATTCACAAAGGTTTGGAGCAAGACTTCCAAGTCCCTCATCTCCTATGAAAGTGGACGGATATATTTTGATAATTACAGGTGTTGTTACAGCAGGTAAACTATATAATCTGATATTACTTTTTTTTTTTTTTTTACTCTGGTAGACATTTTTAGAAATTGGTAACACTTTACAATAAGGTTTTATTTGTTATCATTAGTTAACATGAACTAACTATGTGCAAAACTTCTACAGCATTTATTAATCTTGGTCAATGTTTGCATTTACTAATACATTTTTAGGATCAAAAGTTTTGTCTTTTAATATCAGTTAATGCGCTGTGAACTGAATATTATTAAAGGTTATTAAATTCTGTAAAAGTATACTGTTCATTGTTAGTTCATGTTAGTTCATACATTAAATTACGTTAACAAATCAGACCTTATTGTAAAGTGTTAACGATAATTTTGTGTTGCTGCAGTATGACATCTATTAATATGGTTCACATTTATTAAAAATCACAGCCTTTTGCCTGAGCCAGAACAGCTGTATGAGCTTCCCAAAGCTCCCAAAATGGAGAAGATTGAAGATGCTTTATTATGCCAGTGTCCTCTAGTGAGTTTGATCAGCTGGTGCACGTCATTCACATTTGCATATGAAAAATATATATCCCTTTTAACTTCGTATGTAACTGATAATTTTGCAGGACAAAGTTCTGCCAAACGCTTCAGACCAGAAATCATGTCTGCTGGTCCTGACAGCTCATAACTGGTTATATCGGCTCTCAGCTGACACAGGAAAAACACTAGAGCGGATCTATATATCGTCTGTCTGTCTATTTGTCTGTCTATCTATCTATCATCTGTCTGTCTGTCTGTCATCTATCTATCTATATGTCTGTCTGTCTGTCTGTCTGTCTATCTATCATCTGTCTGTCTATCATCTATATGTCTGTCTGTCTGTCTGTCTGTCTATCTATCTATATCTATCGTCTGTCTGTCTGTCTATCTATCATCTGTCTGTCTGTCTGTCATCTATCTTAAACGAGTCGTAGTTCCAACTTCTTGTATTTCTGGGTGTAGATCTGGTTTGGTTACTGGATTTTTATTTCTTGTGTGTGTCCCGTTTCCATTGACAGCAACTGCCAAATATGGCCCTGTTTTGTTCGTTTCCATGAAGAAAATCCGGTTCTGCACCGAAAAGATGGTGGTTTTGAACCAGACAGTGCTATTTTCAGATGCTGACAGGAAAGTCAATCTGGTTAAAGTGACACAAAACAAAACTAGATCATTTCTATTGTAATCAATTAAACTGTCTGGGGAAAAAAGCATAAAAATGTATGGATTATGGATTATCTATCTGTCTTGTCTGTCTGTCTATCTATCTATCAGTCTGTCTGTCTGTCTGTCTATCTATATATCATCTGTCTGTCTGTCTGTCTATCGATCATCTGTCTGTCTGTCTATCTATCTGTATGTCTGTCTGTCTGTCTATCTATATATCATCTGTCTGTCTGTCTGTCTATCGATCATCTGTCTGTCTATCTATCTATCTGTATGTCTGTCTGTCTGTCTGTCTATCTATATATCATCTGTCTGTCTGTCTGTCTATCATCTGTCTGTCTGTCTATCTGTCTGTCTATCTATCTATCATCTGTCTGTCTCTGTCTATCATATATCTGTCTGTCTGTCTATCTATCTGTCTGTCTGTCTGTCTATCTATCTATCTATCATCTGTCTGTCTGTCATCTGTCTGTCTGTCTGTCTATCATCTGTCTGTCTGTCTATCTGTCTGTCTATCTATCTATCATCTGTCTGTCTCTGTCTATCATATATCTGTCTGTCTGTCTATCTATCTGTCTGTCTGTCTGTCTATCTATCTATCTATCAT
>NW_015632734.1:439088-439564 GCF_001515625.1 Sinocyclocheilus rhinocerous
TATCTATATGTCTGTCTGTCTGTCTGTCTATCTATCTATCTATCATCTGTCTGTCTGTCTGTCTATCATCTGTCTGTCTGTCATCTATCTATATGTCTGTCTGTCTGTCTGTCTATCTATCATCTATCTGTCTGTCTGTCTGACTAGATTTAACTGTAGTAACAAAATTAAGTAGTGGTTATAACTTTAATGATAACAAGCTGCATTTTGTGTCATGTTACAGTGTAATTTTCGACAAAAGCAGTAATCTCATCAATATATCTGAAATGAATTTTGACAAATTGTATGCTGGAATGTGTTTTTGTTGTACTAATATGAGTTTGTTAACAGATCTTTAGGTTGGGACTCCTCACAGGAGACATTTTATGTCAAATCCGTCCAGAGCAAACAGACGACTCTGGAACGACAGGTCAGACTTTACTGGGGCTTATATCTGCATTGTACTTGCACCATATGCAGTTGGGTCACTCTCTCTC
>NW_015632734.1:439959-489849 GCF_001515625.1 Sinocyclocheilus rhinocerous
TCTGTCTGTCTGTCTGTCTATCTATCTATCTATCATCTGTCTGTCTGTCATCTGTCTGTCTGTCATCTATCTATATGTCTGTCTGTCTGTCTGTCTATCTATCATCTATCTGTCTGTCTGTCTGACTAGATTTAACTGTAGTAACAAAATGAAGTAGTGGTAATAACTTTAATGATAACAAGCTGCATTTTGTGTCATGTTACAGTGTAATTTTCGACAAAAGCAGTAATCTCATCAATATATCTGAAATGAATTTTGACAAATTGTATGCTGGAATGTGTTTTTGTTGTACTAATATGAGTTTGTTAACAGATCTTTAGGTTGGGACTCCTCACAGGAGACATTTTATGTCAAATCCGTCCAGAGCAAACAGACGACTCTGGAACGACAGGTCAGACTTTACTGGGGCTTATATCTGCATTGTACGTCCACCATATGCAGTTGGGTCACTCTCTCTCTCTCTCTCTCTCGCTCTCTCTCTCAGGCTGGTGTTGATAATAGCATCCTCATGCGTGTGGCCGTTTTTCAAGTCTTTCCACTGGAGCTTGTAGGAATGCTGGAAATAAATAAAAAAGTAATATCTGCTTTACCACATTCAAATACATCTATTTTTTTGTTGAAAGGTTATAAATTTTTATAATTTATTATCAATTTATTTCAACTTAGCTCCACTTATATTAGTGTTGTCAAACGATTAATCGCATCTAAAATAACAGTTTGTGTTTACTTAATAAATGTGTGTGTACTGTGTTTATATATTATGTATACATAAATGCAATCACATAAATGTATATATTTAAAAAATATTTACGTATTTATATTTATATATAATTTATATTATAAATAAATTAAATATTTTATATAAAAATATAAAAAGTTTCTTAAATATTTACATGCGTGTGTCTTTATATACAAAATAAATATACACAGTACACACCCATATATTAAGTAAACACAAACTTTTATTTTGGATGCGATTAATCGTTTGACAGCACTAACTTACATTATAATGTTAATTTTGTTCAGAACAGGTATTTCTCGCAGCTTAGTTTCAATAAATGGTCATTTTTGTTCTTTAGATGGAGCATTTTCAGTTGAATGAATTCGTCTAAGTGGCTTGTGTTGTGTTCAGGTGTTTGGGAAGACTGCTGTGGATGTGCTGCTGTCACAGGGAGTGTTAGCTGTGTCACACAGCTCAAAACACGTCAGACTTTACAGTTTTGAGTACATTGTTAATAAGGTAATGGAAGCGTTATTGTTTTTTATGATTGTTTGATTTATTGGCCGTGTTGTTTGGTAAATATATCATATGTGTTCTTTTCACTTCAGTTTAGAAATGAGGAGTTGGCTTTGGGACAGCAGTCTGAGCTGAAAGGAATTGTGGGAGAAGCTCCATATGGTATTCCGGTCAACATTCACATTCACGGTGGGTGTCTGGTATCTTATATACAGTTAAAAAAAAGAAAACTAGTAACCTCCACTCTTTGTAAAATAAAGCTGAAAATATCAAGTATCAAAACTTAAATGGGTGATTTCTGTTCATGCAAAATATAGCTTTTTAAGGTTTTGTGAGATTCACACAAATGTTTAAAAATGTGACATTTAAAATCACAAAAGTATCAAAACTTAAATGGGTGATTTCTGTTCATGCAAAATATAACTTTAGAATTTAAAGTGAAATATTCTTGACAGGTTTTGTGAGATTCACACAAATGTTTAAAAATGTGACATTTAAAATCACAATCCGTCTGTAGCTTAGCTGAAAGCATCAGACTTGTGCAGTTATTTATTTCCAGCATCATTTATTTTACATTCAGAAGCCCATGCCTCATGCATTTTATTCCCATTGTGTTGAGAACAGAGCAATCTCTCACTCTGACAGTCCAAAGCCATAACATGAGCCTACAAACTCATTTTCCTACCACTGAGTTCATGATTACAAACACTATAATATATGTGCATGATGTGCTTCCTAATGTTTACACTTTCTAAAGGGAACCAGTTGAAGAATGGCTTACTTGTAATTGACTCTTTGAGTAAGTTAAGAAAAAAATTAAAAACAATTGCATGTATTACCTTTAAGTATGAGAAGATTTTGTAGAGTGCTTCTGAATTTATGTTTCGGCGTTGTGTAGATGGTGTGACAGTTACAGAAAAACAATGTTAATGTTTTCATGGGAGTTGTCAATACTTCTCTCTACAGAGTGTCCTCCCGTATTGTTTGAGATGTCATACTTTGAGGACGGGGTTCAGATCGGAGGTCATCCCTGGCACTACATCTACACCCCCAACCACAAGAGACACAGAGGAACCCATCATATCTGCTCTATCACAGACGGGGCGCTGGTCAATACTCTCATTCCTGCAGATATTCTTAGGAAAATCAGTCCTACAAAAAAAAGCCAAGCTGCAATATATTTAGAGTGTGGACATGCAGTGAGAGTTAATGCGTGTCTGTTACCTACATGTTGCATTTTAGTTCAAATTATTATCTTTTATGGGTAGATATAATATTAAACTCTTGAGGCAAGGCTAGACAAACAATATTAGGTTTATCTCTTATGTTGCTTATAAAATTACACAGTAAAACTTTGGTACTAAAATAACCATTGGTTCTATACTTATCTTCAATAATTGACATAATTAATTGACGTTTAATTCAAGTTTTGCTTGGTTGTATCATTGCAGAAATCTAAACCGTTATCACGCAGCTCAACTTGGGTGTATATTATATCCAACTTTATATGTGACCCTGGAGCATAAAACCAGTCTTAAGTCGCTGGGGTATATTTGTAGCAATAGCCAACAATACATTGTATGGGTCAAAATTATTGATTTTTCTTTTATGCCAAAAATCATTAGGATATTAAGTAAAGATCATGTTCCATGAAGATATTTTGTAAATATATTAAAACGTAATTTTTTTATTAGTAATATGCATTGCTAAGAACTTCAGATTTTTTTGCACCCTCAGATTTCAGATTTTCAAATAGTTGTATCTCGGCCAAATATTGTCCTATCCTAACAAACCATACATCAATGGAAAGCTTATTTATTCAGCCTTATGATGTATAAATCTCAATTTCAAAAAATTGACCCTTATGACTGGTTTTGTGGTCCAGGGTCACATATGTGTACATAAACAGTACACTCACGTAAAGAGATATATACTATATAGCAAATTTCAACTGCCCGATGTTTTTTATTTCATTGCAAAATGTGACTATATTATCACCCAGCTCTTTATATGAAGTTGGATATGCAAGTATGTCTAATAAAGTAATGTGTCATCTGTACATCAGGCTAAGAATGGCGTCCAGGACATGAAATGTGACTCTCTGGAAGCAGACTGGATCTTTTTTCACCCAGATGACTCGGGTCGAATTGTGCATGCTGGGCCCAGCACAATAAAGTGAGCATACAGTGGCATGAGAAAGTTTGGGAAGCCCTTGCAGAGTCTGTGAATAATTTTAACAAAATAAGAGAGATCATACAAATTGCATGGTTCTTCATACTGTGTGTGGTTACCTGGATGACCTATGACTGTTTTTTTGTTTTGTGATGGTTGTTCATGAGTCCCTTGTTTGTTCTGAACAGTTAAACTGAGCTCTGTTCTTCAGAAAAATCCTCCATGTCCTGCAGATTCTTCAGTTTTCCAGAATCTTTTGCATATTTGAACCCTTTCCAGCAGTGACTACATGATTTTGAGATCCATCTTTTCACACTGAGGACAATTGAGGGACTCAAACACAACTATTAAAAAAGGTTCAAACGCTCACTGATGCTCCAGAAGGAAACACGATGCATTAAGAGCCGGGGGGGTGAAAACTTTCTGAATTTGAAGATCAAGGTAAATTGTACTTAATTTGTCTTCCCAGGAAACATGCAAGTATCTTCTGTTACTTCCGAAGGGCAGTACTAAATGGGAAAAAAAATTATATTTCAACAAAATAAGAAAAATTTGGACCCCCCCCCCCCCTGAGCGTTTTTAATAGTTGTGTTTGAGTCCCTCAACTTTTCTCCAATTTTGCATTTCTCTATAATTGTCGTTTTCAATTTTCTCTTTTCCAGTGTTCTGAAGATCATGGCTGAAACAGGATGTGACTGGAAGAATGAGATCGTCACCGACTTCTCCATCACCGCTGCTCGTGACAATAGAGTAAATGTTGTCTATGGGTTCATTACCAGCTGTTAGTAGCAATGGGATATTATTGAAATATCAATACTAGAACGTTTTCATTTTTAAACTCAGCAGAAATACCAGCTGATACGTATTACTAAAAGAACATTACTGCACAGGAGGATGGTTTGTAATCAGTGGTTCTTCTTCCCCACAGGCCCCTCAGGTGATTGTGACGTCTTCTGGCCGAGCGGTGAAAAGGAGATTCCAGTTGTTAGACGATGACCCTGCGCAGGAGGTACTGCAAATCACGCTTCTTAAGTAGTTCTTTGGTAGAAAATTGGTGCAGAGAAGATCCCTCTTCTTATCAGGAATTGCTGATCTGTATAGAGTTCCTGAGTGAGAAAAAAATCTTGATTTTACATTTTAGGTTCTTCAGATCAGTGTATTGGTGTCTGAGTGTTTTTAAAGCACCAGAGCATCTTTGGAATTCTAAGGAGCTTAACGAGTTTATTGTGGCACTCAAAGGAATAGTTCGCCCAAAAATGAAAACATTATTTACTCACCCTGATGTTGTTTCCAAACTTGTATGGCACAAAAAACACAAAAACAGAACTTGTGTAAAATGTTCATGCTGCACTTTCCACAAAGTTGTGTGGGTCATATAGTGACGATGTAGTGTTATTTATTTCACATTGGTATAATTAAAATAAGTGGCATACAAGAACCAACTGACAAACCTGGTGAAATGCATACAATAAAGGAACATGATGGTGAGTAAATGATGACAAAATGTTCATTTTTAGCTAGTGCTGTCAAACGATTAATCGCGATTAATCGCATCCAAAATAAAAGTTGTTGTTTACATAATATATGTGTTTACTGTGTATATTTATTATGTATATATAAATACACAAACATACAGTATATATTTTGAAAATATTTACATGTATATATTTGTTCATATAAAAATATATAAAATTTTTCTTAAACATACTTGCATGTGTGTATTTATTTATACATAATAAATATACACAGTACACACTCATATATTATGTAAACAACAACTTTTATTTTGGATGCGATTAATCGCGATTAATCGTTTGACAGCACTATTTTTAGCTGAACTATCACTTTAAAAATGTTCTTATGTGGCAAACCCTGTAAAAGCAATCTTAGATTCTAACTGGAACTTTAATTTTTAAATAATGTAGTGGAATAATGCATAGATGTGGCTGATTGAGTTAACTCACTCTAGTGCATCTCTGAGCAGGTCTGTTATGTTTTATACTTTGATGTTTACATTTAGTAACTTGACGGTCTTATCTAGACATTCAGAATGGTGAAGTATGAAGATGAACTTGATCTGTTGGCTGTGGTAGACATCACTCAGACTGAAGATGAAGGACAGGCCCATCTACGGCTACATGACAATAAGACGGGGGTTTTAATGAAGAGAGTTCCTCTAAAAGAGCTATGGGATGTGGTATGATATTTAAACGAATGTCTCTGTTTTTAGATATCATTCACTCATCTGTCATAACCCAACATCAACTGTGCTTTGTTTTCCAGACCTACAGTCACGAGGTTTACTTTGATAGAGACACGATTATTCACACTGTCCAGGAGAAAAATAACTCCTACTGCTGCCATGTTTATAAAATAAAGAGACGAGCTTCGGATGAACCATGAGCACATTTCATATTCCTGTATGTGATGATTAGTAATGAACTATAGTGTGTTTCTCAAAAAAAAAAAGATTTTTCAATGTGGATTTTTGAGAACTCGAAAGCAAAATATATTTGTCGTTCACACTGTCATTTGGCTTGAAAAATAATGGCCCTGGACAAACACATTTATTTGTTGATGGAATTTAACTTGAAAGACTTTTCTATTCAGTTATTTTATCTACTTGTAACTTTACTAATAAAGACTAGTTTGTGACAAATACTCTCTTGTCATCATTGTGAAACTAGTGATGTTGTGTAAGTTTAATGTGGTTAGTAACAAAATTCTGTTGGAATTAAAAAAAAAAGGAAAAGAAAGAAGTCTCCGTCCCAAAACCTAGTGAGCTGCCTACCTAGACAGCATTATGGGGCAAATCATAGGTCTAAAATTAAATACACTGTGCCCACAAAATAGAAAGTGTTATTGGGCATTATGGACTTCACAAGTAGCATTTTGTGTATGGATCATACTTTAGGTTAAAATCTAGTGAGCTGCCTATCTAGACAGAATTTGTGGACATCATAACTTTATAGTGAAGTTCAAAACCTGGACAGTATTTCTGGCCATCATCTATACTTAAGGTCAAAACCTAGTGTGCCTCCTACCTAGACTGCATTTTTGGGTATGACCGGCATCATCCTACACTAGCATTTTTACTCCCAGCAATGCTGCCCAGATAGGCAGCATACTAGGGTTTAAGACAGCGCCTCTTGTTTGGGTGAGAAAGTGCAAAAGTGACCCAGCCCCCGTTCGACGTGTCTCGTGCCTTGCTCTGCTGTAGTCGGATGAGTTTCCAGCAGACTGCGAGGATGGAGCACTACAAGCACTTTCTCCTTCTCTTCACTCTGGCGCTCGGGTTTGTGTCGGTCACATTCACTTTAAAGGGTTAGTTCACCCAAAAATGAAAATTAGACTGTGTTTTACTCACCCTCGAAGCATCATTTGTGTATATGACTTTCTTCTTCTCTCCCCCTCTGCCGCCTCCGGTCTTCGAGATCGCGAGACGGAACGCGACGCTGTGATCGTTGGAGACTCCATCGTCCGGCACGTCCGTGCTACGTTAGCTGAAGGTAAAGTGCACACTCACTGTTTCCCTGGTGCTCGTGTTCTCGATGTTTTTGCGCAGATACCCGCGATCCTGAAGGGCGACGAGAGCACCGGAGCGGTCGTGCTTCACGCGGGGGTTAACGACACCAAGCTGCGGCAGACGGAGACACTGAAGAGGGACTTCAAGAGCCTGATCGAGACGGTGCGCCGCACATCACCCGCGACGACGATCATCGTGTCAGGACCGCTTCCCACGTATCGACGAGGACACGAAAGGTTCAGTAGACTTTTTGCTTTAAATGAATGCTTATTGTCATGGTGTAAAGAACAGAAACTGCTCTTTGTTAATAATTGGAATCTTTTCTGGGAGCGTCCTAGGCTTTTTCGCGCTGATGGCCTGCACCCCAGCAGAGTCGGAGCGGAACTCATGTCGGACAACATCTCCAGGACGCTACGCACCATATGACTAGTAAGTCAAATCTCAAATAACTGCCCTGATGACTTGTGTTCTACCCGCTTAAATGATAGAAGTACTTGTGCTGTCCAATCTATAAAGACTGTGTCTGTTCCCCGAATAGTGAGGTCAAAATATAAATTTAATGCAGGATCTAGAAAAAATCTTATCGTGATTAAACCAGAAAAATGTAAAATAAATGAACAAAAACAATTTTTAAAGTTTGGGCTCCTAAACATTAGATCACTCTCACCCAAAGCAGTTATTGTAAATGAAATAATCACAGATAATCGTTTTGATGTACTCTGCTTGACTGAAACCTGGCTAAAACCTAATGATTATATTGGTCTAAATGAGTCTACTCCAGAAAAATATCCATATTTCAAACGTAATAAACACTTTTCTCTAACTCCCGTTATCTTTCATATGCAGAAGCCATTCTGGTGGAAGGCGTATGACGTATGCGCAGCACACGCGCGCCTCTGAGATATGCTAGTCTCGCGAGTTTGTTTATATGAGCAAAGGAAGCAAAGTTTCCTTACTTTAGCAAAGGAAAACCAGTCTCCTCTTGGTTTATATCGAAATATTATATCGAATATCCGACATTTTTCTTTGCAAATCTTCGGTTTGTGCTTCTAATTCGTGACTGGCGTTTTGTTTTGTTCTCTCTCCGCGTTCGTCACTAATCACGCAACGCCGCGTGTCTTATGTCATCCGCCGGCACGGCTTCCGCGTACCACAGTTAGATAGTGAGAGAGAAGTGTTTATTACGTTTGAAATATGGATATTTTTTTAACAAAAACACATGGATTCGCTACAGAAGGCCTTTATTCACCCCCCCCAACCCATGCAATGATACCGCTTGGAATAGCCAGGACAATTTTTTATATAACTCCGACTGGATTCATCTGAAAGAATAAAGTCATATACACCTAGGATGCCTCGAGGGTGAGTAAAACAAGCTAATTTTCATTTTTGGGTGAACTAGCCCTTTAACCAGGGGTTTTGCTTTACAGAGAGGGGCTCGGCTGGGACGGAGGAGCCGCTGAGTTTAACTGGCACCCGTTGCTAATGGTGATCGGGTTTATTTTTCTTCAGAGAATCGGTGAGGAGTTTGAACGTTTACATTTGAGAGGTATTGCATTCCTGAGTCTTTAATCACGATTGATTGAGAGAATTTGGTGTGAGAGGTCGTAATTTAACTTTCAGATTTCAACAAATGGAAATTAATGTTATTGTTCGACTTCTCGTAACATAGCCTATTACGTGTTTAAAAATGAATCGAAACTCATTGAGTTAAAGATGGTGGCTGTGTATCAAACCGTGCTGAGCTGCCTACATAGACAGCAGGGTAACAATAATTACAGCCTATGATTTTAATGCATTTTAAAGTTCTTATGAAAACATTATTTTTAAACTATGTTTTCTGGACGTTCAAAACATGGTCAAGTATATATACATACACACACACAGTGTTGGGAAGGTTACTTTGGAAATGTAATAGGTTACATATTACCCTACTTAAAATGTAATAAGTAGTGTAACTTTTCATTTACTTTATTAAAGTAATGTAACTGATTATATTTAATTACTTTTCTAAATTTCTAATGTTTAATCATTTTCAAACATGTTAAGCAGGCAGGGATAACCTTACAGTAGTACTGAACACTGATTACTGTCAGACTTTTGAAATCCTTCATCACTTGAAGATTACAATAATTTAATTTTAAAGGAGACATTGGATGCAAAATATCTTCATTTGCATATAAATGTGTCTTAGCAGTGTGTGGACACAACCACCCTACAATGATAAAAATCCATTCACTCCTTTTTTTAAATCCCCCAAAAACCTAAACAGTCTCAATTATCAAACCATTTAGATTTTCTGAGCAATATGATGTCATATTGCTCAGGCCCCTCCCACGACCGCTGACATACTGTCCCGTATTAGCATATTTCTGCACTCAGTCAGTTGTACGAAGTCCGTCATTTTCTCCACGCTTGAGCAGCTGTAGCGACAACAATGTCTTGTAAGCAATGCAGGTGTTTTGTAATTGGATGTAGAAGAATATAGGAGTCCTATTTTTCTCCCGACATCAGAGCGACTGAGGACGCAGTGGATTAGTTTTGGATTTTGATGGTAATGCCCCACCGAATACACCTAAATTCGTTTATGTCTGCACAAATAATTTTTCTCTTGACTGCTTTCTGAACTAGGGACAGTTCAAGGCAGGTTTTGTTAAAAAGTTAAAACTCAAGGATGGATCAGTATCCATTGTTCGTGGTCCAGCTGCAACCTCCAGAAGAAGTAAGTCTCACCATGGGCGTCGCTAGGCCATTTTTAGGGGGGCTATAGCTTATTAGCATGTAAAGAGATATGCACCGAAACGAGTCGCTGTGAACAGAGCTGTTTTTGACAAGGTAAAAAGGGTGTTGTTATAAACGACCACTGAAACCATTTCAAGAAGACCCTAAAGAATCATACCAACTTGTGGAAAATGGGCATCCGATGTCCCCTTTGAAGCACAGCCACCACAAAATCAGACTGACTTTAAATCTATATTTAACCTCAGAATGATCTCAAAGTCATAACAAGAAATAGTTTAATAGCTATGATACTGTTTTTGAAATAAAATCTTTGCATAGCTACGACAGGAAACACTGGACTTTAACAGTGCCTTGGAAAAAAAAACTGTTAATCTTAAAAAATAAAGCATATACATAAACCCATATAGGAAATAAAGGAGTTATCAAATAAGCATGTTATAAACTCCTGAAACATTGGTGTTTCAGTAGGGGGGGACAATAAACATAACATTTCCCAAGAGCGATTTTTGAATGGGACACAAATAATACAGCTAAAATTGTACTTGTAAAGATATGTATACACAGAGGAAAGCCTCACTACTAGTGTAGCAGGGAGGCCATGCCAAATTTGATAACTTCAAGCTGTTCCAAGTCCGCGGTTTTCCCGTGGAATTGGGCTACTTTTTCACTGTTGCCGCGGGTTGTTTTTCATGTCCACGGGTAGAAGCGACCCCAATGACGTGTATTTTAGCCCCCGGAACGCGATTTTTACCGGGGGACCCTCTCGAAACGCGGTTAGTTTGGGCTAGTTTTGGGTAGCAATTGGGAGGGTTTTGTTGTAAAAAAAAAACCTGGCAACCCTTTCCGTCAAGCAGGTAACGTTATTATTGCTAACATAGCGACTCATCTGTATTAAAGAGAAAATAATCACTTCATCAAATGTTTAAGTGAATAAATTAGCCTTGACAGCCTTACTTACTGGAGTCACTAGTTATATAAGCACTAGTTTCCAATATATGGAAATGTATTATGTAATATATTGCATTATATTTTGCAGTATATTAGCATATATTTTTTTGTTTCGTAAGGGATACCAAAAAGCTATTTTTATTTGGGTCTCTGATAATGTTTTATCCATTTGTCATTTAAGACTACAGCAGAGGACTGGCTACAAAGAAATGGCTATGTAGAAAAATAAAAAATGTTTGTACAAGATCTATATTAGCAATTAGGTACACTGTCAGAAATAAATGTTAGGGGTACAACAGCTTGTCATTAGGTGAGTACCCTCAAATGAACACCTTTGTACCTTCTTTAACCCTCAGAGGGTTCATATACCTTAGAGTAGTAATATGTACCTTTTCTGAAGTAATATGTGATCTTATGAAACTAATATAGACCCTTAGTGGTAAAGAAGTACTGCGCCAATGACAAGCTGTTGTACCCCTAAAAGTAAAAACTTTGCACTTTTTTTTGACAGTGTACTCAGGACTATTAATTTCATTCATATTTAATCAAGAACATTTCCTTAGGCCCATAGGATATTGATGTGTTTGAATGATATTTATATCAAGAGATGCCTGAATATTTTAAAAGTGCATTTAGTAGTTTGCTGCTTTAGTTTTTGTGAAGCATCATCTGAATGGCACACACTCACATGAGATGTAGACTGTACTCGCAGTTTTGTATAAAACATGTTTTAATTAGGTGCGGGGCACCCCCCTCAATGTATATTTTGGCATGTTGAAATGACGTGTTTCACAGAACGTCAAAGACAATCCTCACTGGCTCATTAGCTGCAGCATGTGTATGAAAGCTAGTAGCATAGTGTAGTTTGGTGACACAAAGAGTGAAAAACACTTATTATCATGCTTTACCAGCAGAGAAACCGGGAGAATCAACACCTGTATGGTTGAAGAAGCAGAATAGTCCTCAAGCCAGAAGACAGATTGACAAAGGGTACAAGGTAAACATGGGTACAAGGAGAAAAGATTTGGTGACGGATAAAATCCTGATACCCAGTTAGCTTATTTTTGTTACACAGGTAAGGGCACAGTCAGGGGTCTCCAACCTTCCTCCTGGAAAGCCTGCAGATTTCAGCTCAAACCACAATCGATTCAAACACACCTCATCCAGCTAATTAAAGTGTTCAAGGCTGATAATTACAGGCAGGTGTGTTGGAACTGAAGTCTGCAGGAAAATAGCTTTCCAGGAGCAGTTGGAGACCCTGTGCGTAAGGGAACTCGAAAAACAATCACACTGATCCACATCGATGGATAGCAGAACAGTTGCCAAGTCTGTGGTTTTCCCGCGGAATTGGGCTACTTTAACACTGTTGCCGTGGGTTGTTTTTCATGTCCGCGGGTTTAAGCGACCCCAATAATGTGACATTTAGCCCCTAAAATGTGCATTTTAGCAGGGGAACCCCACCAAAAACATGTATTTTACCCCACCGGAATGCGATTTTTACCGGGGGTTCCCCCTCGAAACGGGATTGGGCTAGTTTTGAGTAGCAATTGGGCGGGTTTTGTTGTGAAAACCTGGCAACCCTGTAGCAGAACTACTGGAGAACTGCTGAAAGCAGAACTACTGGAGAACTGCTGAAAGCCCCTTTAATGCCAACAGGTGGCAACAAAGTTTAAATATGATGGTTAGCAAGAAAACATTCTAGAGATGTGGCATGTTAAAAATACATCAAATTATGCAGATGTGTTGTCAAAGCGTTTTGGGTCAAACACCATTTTTCAGTAGTAACTCATTGACTCGTTTATTTTTTTCTCTTCTGACACTCAATCTGACATTCAATCTAATTTACAGTTACCGAAAAGACATGGAAAAGAATCTTTGGGCAGTTCGTGCACAGTAGGCATCTTAGTACAAAATTACAAGACAAAATAAATAAACCGCATTGTAAAATATTTACAAAAAAAAAAAATCAAACCAATTCAGTCTTGGCATCTCATGCATCTTCCAAAAATATACAAACACTTTTTAAGGGGTGGCATTGCAAACCAAAAGCCCAGAGATATCCAGGAGTCAGTCTTTACCCTTTAGTTACCAGAAACCTATGGATATGTAAAGGCATCTCCATGTCTCTCTATAACAGTGGGCTCACAGACTTGCAGAAGTGGACTTCCACAGAAAATGCAGAGACAGTCTCAAGTGTAGCTCTCGTTCTCATTCCATGTGGTCATCCATTGCTTCTTCTCCAAGGGATCTAACATGTCCTTTCCATCTTTCAAGAGACGTGTCTCCTTACGAATCCTCACCGCGTGATATTTCGGAACGCTGTCCTCGTATTTGGAGCGTTTGAAAAATCCACACTGACGGAGAAAGAACAGAAGCACATTGAGCATCATTCCAAGACTCGATTTAAAAACCATTCTGCGTTTGTGTGCTTTGGAGAACACAGAGAGACGGGACATGCTTGACAAAACAGGACACGAAGAAGCACATCCATCGACACAATACAAAACAAAACCGAGCTTCACGCGGAAAGAGCAAAGCACGCTGTGCAGCATGTGTCTGTCCCTTCCTTTTGTCAAAGCACAGGATGAGTTAGTAAATTAGGCCACATGTCATGCAGACACCAATCTGCTGCAGCGATCGGGTTTTACCCTGGTAAGGAGAGCTAGGCCTCAGTGGACTGTTTGTCTGAGGGCTGAGTGTGAATCTCAGCTTTGTGCAAAGCGGCATCATACTCGTCCTTCTGGGCCCGCTTGAAGAAACCGCACTACAGAGGGGGCAAATTCAGGGGTCATTGCAAACATTTGTACTAAAGACAGTGGAATTCCACTAACACATCTTTTCATATGATTAATCTGCTGGTCACAACAAGTATTTGGGCAGTAAAACCTGAATAAAAATGTGTGAATGTCAATGCATTAAAATATTAAAGGCAGTGTCATCTGCACTCAAATGCCGCAGGATAATTTTGCTGCACTTTGCTGCGTTTTTGCTTAAAGGGATAGTTCATCCAAAAATGAAAATTTGATGTTTATCTGCTTACCCCCAGGGCATCCAAGATGTAGGTGACTTTGTTTCTTCAGTAGAACACATATGATGATTTTTAACTCCAGCCGTTGCAGTCTACCAGTCTTATAATGCATGGCAATGGTAACAAAATCTATGAGAGTAAAAAAAAACATGCACAGACAAATCCAAATTAAACACTGCGGCTCGTGACGATACATTGATGTCCTAAGACACGAAACAATCGGTTTGTGCCAGAAACCGAACAGTATTTATATCATTTTTACCTCTAATACACCACTATGTCCAACTGCCTTGAGCGCGCGCACGGCATCCGGTGCGTGAGGTGTGTACGCACTCTGGCGTAGTTTACGTTAATGGGTGTGTTGATATCCAGCCGAAGAGCAATCAACCATAACTTCAGGCGAGCAGGCTCAGAAATTGGGAATACGTGGAAAGTCACCACTCCCGAATGAGTTCGCGCGAGAGAACGTAATCTTTTAGTTTTAATTTTTGGATGAACTATCCCTTTAATGTCTTTTAATTAGGTGGTGATTTTTAGTGGATTTATGAAATTGGTTCTCCTCAAGTTCTAGCAGAGGAACCACAGGTGTAGAGAATAACATTACTGTAACTATTATCCTCTTGTGAAGTGTGCATAATTGTATTGAATGTGCACTTGTAGTGTACTTAAAATCCTAAAAGTATATTTAAAAAAAAAAAAAAAAAACTGTACTTGCACATAATATACAATTGAAGTAAAACACCACTTAAGTATACTTACTTTTATGACATTCTTATCACACTTAAGTAGACTTTTTAAAAATTGAACTTTATAATAATGTCACATTAAACATTTTACTTTAAAATGTATTTTAAAATGTATTTTAAATCATATAATCTTTTGTTGTGAGTTGAAGTACACCTATTTTGATGTGTTGACTAACATACTAAAGCACATGTAAAGCACTTGATTATAATTTTACTGTGTTGTTTATTGGATATTACATTTAAAGTTAATAGATTTGAAATGTACTAAATTGTAACATCACTACAAATGTGTAAATACAAATTTATTTAAAGATTCAACTGCAATTTCAATTTACCATAAATAATTGTTAGTTGATTTGGCAGTACACTTTAACTGGCTCAAAGAAATTAGAATGGTGAAAGTACATGAAAACGTACTTGAGTCCCACTTAAGCGGGTCTGATAACATTAAAGGGTTAAACTAATTGCATTTAATATAAATTAACATAATGCATTTTCATTTAAATGCAATTAGCATGCACTATAGTTTGCACTTTGCGCAAGCATATTCTTTTAAAGAATATTATTTCCTAAAAGTGTACATTTATAAATGTTATTTTATTGAGTAAAAAGTATATTCGTGGTATTTTTCTGTTTTTAAAAAACTGACGCTTTGTTTGATTTTTGGTTGGTTTGATGAAATGACATTCAGAGTAGTGCAAGTCTCCAAATACTTTTGTAGGAAAGTGTAAATCAGGATAAATAAAGATAGAATATCAGAAGAGAAATCAGAATTGAAAAATCCAAATAGAAGCTTTTAACCAGGAATACTTCTTAAAGAACTCTTAAGGGGCGTAACATTTCTGTCACACGCTTGAGGCATTCGGCCAATCACAACGCACTGGATAGCTGGCCAATCACAGCACACCTCGCTTTTCAGACCGACGAGCTTTGTAAAAATCGACGCGTTTCAGAAAGGCGGGGCATAGAGGAGAAACAATAATGTACATTATATGGAAAATAAAGTGTTTTTTGAACCTTAAACCGCATAAACACATTTCATTACACCAAATACACAAAATAATGTTCTTTTTAGCAACGTCATATGACCCCTTTAACCATGTGGGTAATTTACTTTATGTACTGTATGTGCATGTGAGGGTTTTATTACCTTCCAGAGTAACAGAACTAGAAGAGCCAGCATTAGTATTCCAGCTAAAACAGCCACCAGAATGATCCACCAGGGAACGCCTCCGAACGGAGTCACGGTCGTCTCCGGGAACACGGTCAGCCTCACCTGCCCATCACATCTACAGTAAGTCTAGCTGTTTTGTTGACTAACACTTCATCTACATCTATTAATGTCTTCAATGTCACAGATTTAACTGTGTTACGCTTGAATAGCAGACTGTGTTACCTGGGTCTCAGGATTTTTAAGCACAATGTTCTTAGCAGAAACATCCAGCCTTATGGAGGCTTTCACTATTATATCGAGGTAATTGTAGGACACATAATCCTGTTTTAGAGGGGAAACAAAACAGAATGCTTTAACAACCCAAGACATTCTTTCAAAGGAACAAAATAAGCACTCTTTATTGTCTTTACTTCAAGGAAAGTGGAATTCCACAGGCGGGATTTCAGAATGATGACCGCAGTGCTGTCCAAGCCCTGTAGGGGGCATTTGATCTCCACACATCTGGCATCCCCACTGCAAGACTACGAGGACAAAACATTCATTTTTAAGAAGTTGTTTTGGTCCTATAGCATTGGTAAAAATGAAAGTGCACCACAAATATAAATAACTCCGCCTCATTACCAGAATCTTGTGCTTGCGTTTATCAGGGAAGAGGGATGTTTTACTGCCTTCAGCTGGTTTCCGCTCCTCTAGCTCACGCTTTCTCCTGGTTGATGTTGACTCCTAAAAGTATGACAGATGTGTTTGCTTTTTGTCCATTCTTACAATTGTTTTCTCGATCTAGCATAGTATTTCGACCAGTGTAAAACATCAGAATGTTTGGACAGCATTCATTCAGATTTGGTACCTCACTCAGTCTGAGAGGGTTTATCTCTCTCTCAGGTGAACAGGTGACTAACTGCAGGTCCCTGGTGTTGATCTTCATCAGATACAGCAGCCATTTCCCCACAGAGCTTTCTTTAGGCCACTGGATGTTCAGGGATGCAGTTCCAAAAGACTTCAGAGGCTTTCCCAAATTAATCACCTGCAAAAAATAAAATCCTAAGTTCAAAACAGAGCTTTTGAAAGATGCCTGAAGTGATATATAAAAAGGTAGATTTTTTTTTTAACTTCTTTTGCATTTACTCTGAATTCATATTCGACCAAGCTGCCGACTTCTTCCTCTGTCTTCATAGCGCTCATGCCTCTGACTTCACCTCCAAAATAGACCTGAGACGGCTTGGCAACCCTGATAAACAGCAAGACAACACCGCCATCTGATACAACATGCTTGCTGACGCAATGTGACCGGACAAAGCACAAGTAAGTGTATATACAGTAGATAACTGTAAAGAAGAAGTGCACTTAACTGTATATTGAATGTGCACTTGTGGAGATGATATAAAAGATTGCATTTAAAATCTTAAAACTATATATTAAAAACGGTACTTGCAGATAATGTAATATTGATGAAATAAAAGGCAACTTGTGTGTATTTGAAGAGAGTACACTTTTAATATATGCATAAACACTTTTAATATATGCACATTATAATAATATCAAATTAAAAGTACATTTTAAAATCACTGTTTTAATAAACTTTTGTTTTAAAGTAGGCTACTTGATAATAATTTTAACTTTAGTGTGTTATTTAATGTTAATATATTTTAAATATACTAAATTTCGACTTTAATTACAAATATATTTAAAAACGTGACATACTGCTTTAATTTAAAATTACATTTACCGTATTGACCCGAATATAAGACGATGTTTTTTTCTTGCAAATACATCTGAAAAAACGCGGTCGTCTTATATTCGGGCCAATACGGTAGTTTACCGTAAATGCTTGTCAGTGCATTCGGCACTGCACATGAATTATATTTCAAAGACAATACAAACAAATATGAAATTATATATAAATATGTAGTGGGTCAAAAGCACTCTAAAATTCAGCTAATTGAACATAATATACATTTAAGCTATAACCATCATGTTTCCAAAAACATTCAATTCTCACTTAAGTATATTCTTTTAAGGTATACAAGTACTCTAAAGTATGCTAAAGTGTACTTCTTTTTCACAAGGGGAGTCATTCTGGTAAGTATGTGATGGCAGTACAGTACATTAGTAGTTATTAACAGTTGCTTTTAACCTAAGGTTAAGTGCTTTACTCAATAGTACAGAGGCGACAGCAGTATATTGATTTCAGTATTTTTACAACTTCATGGTAAACCCCGCTTGAGTCTTCACAGCCTTTGCTTTAGAAGCTTTGACACTTACACGTAAGAGTCCCACCAACCCTACTGCAGCATATACTGCACACTAACTGAATATAATAGCGTAGTTTGCATAATGTTACTGTAATAAGTAATGAAAGTCAGAAAATGTCTCCGTTTTCTCTCCTAGACAGCAAATGGTTTTCAATGGAGAGCACATGCATGCTTAAATAAAGTTATAATACTTACCCTTGTACAGAAAGAAGTAGTTCAATCACCACTTTGGCTTTGGCCTTCACTTTGCCCAGGCCTTCCTGTAAACTCGTTCTGTATGAGAACAGAAATATCAGTATACATTCATCATAAAATTACGGTACCATTTAAGTTCATATATCAAGCATGTTTAAATCAACAGTGATTCTGATATTTCAGACATACGTTTCCAGCTGAAGGTCGATCTCAACCTCTTTGGTGTCGAGTGATATCTTGCCAGTGCTCAATATGATATAGAATGTTACCTACAAAAAAACATCTGTATTAAAACGGCAATTCACGAAATAGAGTAGTATTGCATCTTTGAAGTATTAGTGACCTCTGAATCCCGTTTAAAAGGGTTTCCCAGCTCGCAGTCTGCCAGGGAGCCATTCTGATTGGCAGCGCAGATCACATGTTTATCCTACAGGACGACTGGGGTTTGATTACACAACATCATAGCACAGAGAACAGTTCTATTGAAGGCTTTGCTATTTTCTTATTGTGAGGACTTCACTGTAAAGTATGGGTCATGGATAACTGATTGAAGTAACATCATAATGTGAAACAATAGTATAGCAATATTTGGTGAAATAATGAATGAAATCATAAAAAGTGATCAAATGAAAAAGAGAAGAATTAGACATAGACTTGTGATCCACTTACGGTAGATCTGAATCCTGAATATGAGAGGGATTCATCAAAATGCCCAACCAATTTGGCTTCATGAGCATCATCTCCATTCCTGTTCCTGACTGTGACCTCCAGAGCGATGTCCTTCTGATCACTCAGAGAAATCACCGGCACGCCATTCTCCCTGAGAGAGCGATGAAAAAATAGCACCATCAAAGAAACCTATTTACATGCAACCTATCATCCAAAAGAGTATCAGGGCATATAAAGATTTTTGTTGAGTGTTTAATAGTTGTAATATATACGAGATCATCAGCTATACATATGTTATTGATGCATCATTTCTCATTTGCGATCAGCTCATATATATTAGCTGTTTACAGCAGGTGTATCTGTGTTGCATGGTTCTAGTAGTGTGTGATGTATTTCTGATACACACAGCGGTAGAGGAGGAAACACATCTTGTTTGGACTCCCTGTAGCAGAACCTGTACTGCAGGTGTAGGTTACTCTGACAGATGTTGTCTGTGCCACATCCCTCCTTCAGGAAGTTCACCTAGGCCAGGAAAGATGGCAAATCAAATCTGAAGTCTATGTTTTTTTTATATTGCTTCATTAATAATAAAAATTAATTTTTACATCAATTACATTCTAAATCTAAAGATTAAAGTAGAGCTTAAGATGTATTGACTGCTCATAAGATGTCCTACATAGCGTGCAGTACGTTATGTTACGAGTATACCTCAGTGATGGTCTTGTTGGGCACAGTGGAGTCCAGTATTGGACTTAGTTGTGGCAGAGAGCTCTGTCGTTTGCCTCTCTTAGCGCTCTGAATGGCCACAGACACCTCGATAGGAATCGCTCTGAGCTTATCCCTGATGCCTTCCTGAAAACCAGCACATGGCAGATCCCACTCAGTCAACATGCATTAAAAACAGAGGTTAAACAGAGGCTGTTGGAATGTCATCAGAATTCCACAGTTCCTAATTCCAAAATGAGAATCGTAGGAATAGTGCACCCAGAAATAAAAATCTCACCAATGCACTGTATGATACAACTGTAGATGTATGATTCTGATAACTGATAAAGTCATAAAGTGACTAAGTTAACAGTTTTTCATGTTGGTCCTTTCCTCACCAATAGCCATATATTATGTAAATGCATGCTATAGTTCTTATTATGAACAACTAATCCATGCATATGTTTAATTTTTTAACAATTTTTTTGGACATCATAATGTTAATCAAAATGTCATAACTCAATCTTCTGGTAAAAATGACAGACTTTTCTCTGGTAACATATAGTGCCGTTCAAAAGTTTGGGATCAGTAAGATTTTTAATGTTTTTTAAAGAAGTCTCTTATGCTCATCAAGGCTGCATTTATTTGATCAAAAATACAGAAAAAAATGTAATTTTGTGAAATAAAATTGCAATTTAAAATAAAAATGTTCTATTTTAATATACTTTAAAATGTAATTTATTCCTGCGAAGCAAAGCTGAAATTTTCAGCATCATTACTCCAGTCGTCAGTGTCACATGATTCTTCAGAAATCATTCTAATATACTGATTTATAGTCAATGTTGGAAACAGTTGTGCTGCTTAATATTTTTTTTGGACCTGCAATACTTTTTTCAGGATTCTTTGATAAATGAAAAAGTTAAAAAGAACAGTGTTTATTCAAAATAGAAATTTTGTGTTACAACATACACTACTATTCAAAAGTCTGGTGTCAGTATTTTTTTAAGAAATTAATACTTTTATTCAGCAAGGATGAACATATAGTGCCGTTCAAAAGTTTGGGATCAGTAAGATTTTTAATGTTTTTTAAAGAAGTCTCTTATGCTCATCAAGGCTGCATTTATTTGATCAAAAATACAGAAAAAAATGTAATTTTGTGAAATATAATTGCAATTTAAAATAAAAATGTTCTATTTTAATATACTTTAAAATGTAATTTATTCCTGCGAAGCAAAGCTGAAATTTTCAGCATCATTACTCCAGTCGTCAGTGTCACATGATTCTTCAGAAATCATTCTAATATACTGATTTATAGTCAATGTTGGAAACAGTTGTGCTGCTTAATATTTTTTTTGGACCTGCAATACTTTTTTCAGGATTCTTTGATAAATGAAAAAGTTAAAAAGAACAGTGTTTATTCAAAATAGAAATTTTGTGTTACAACATACACTACTATTCAAAAGTCTGGTGTCAGTATTTTTTTAAGAAATTAATACTTTTATTCAGCAAGGATGGGTTAAATGGATAAAAAGTGATTGTAAAGACTTATATTGTTAGAAAAGATTTCTATTTTGAATACATGCTGTTCTTTTTTACTTTTTATTCATCAAAGAATCAAATAACCAAAAAATAATAAGCAACAGTTTCATCACTGATAATAAATCAGTATATTAGAATGATTTCTGAAGGATCATGTGACACTGAAGACTGGAGGAATGATGCTGAAAATTCAGCACTGCGTCACAGAATTAAATTATATTTTAAAGTATAGGGTACAACGGGGCTAAAGGCGCCCCGGGGTAAAAGGCGCCTTTGATATTATTTTCATCTAAACCACTAGATGGCACAAAAACGTGGCGTAGCACTTTCCAAAACATCCGTTTTTCAAGATGCACGTGTATATTTGTCTGATCTTTGACGCGATCGCGCGCAGCAGTGCAAAGTTGATTCTGTGCTTACTTGATCTAATATTTGATGTTTTTTTTAAATGTTGTAGATTGAAGTAGCAATTTAGAATTGCTAAAATGAATGCATATATTCTGAGACAAAGGTCTTCTTAACAATTTTCAGTTTTGTTTAAGATAATTAAAGCAACAGTTTTTAAATAACGAAACAATATGTAAAAGTATGGTATTTGGGGTAAAATGCGCCCCTGCTGTTGAGGCTAAAGGCGCACAGTAATTAACATAATTAATAGATGGCTGACTTTTCCATTTGTTGACATGACATGGTTAGATTCAGATGGTAAATATAATATATTATGTTGGGTGTCCATATTAGAGATAATGACCATGTTTAGAATGAAACCATCATATTTAAAAACATGATATTAATCATATCATATAATAAAATATAATTTGTTGTTACTACTGTAAATCTATATTCAATTATTATGGGATCTCCTTCAGTGCTTTCAGAATCTTTACTTATTAAATTGTTTCTGTATTTTAAAATATATATTTTTATATCAACATATTGTAATGACAGTATATTTATTGAACAAAAATTAATTCTTTAATTTTTCAAAATAAGCAGAAAATAGTACAAACTTTGCTAAAGTGATTGTTTTGAACAAGTATTAACTTAAAACATTATTTTAGCTGAAGTATTTGTATCAATACTGTGTGTGTGCCCACCCACCTTGCCACCTCATACATTTATAAGATTTTTAAACAAAATAAACAACTTGAATGATTTATTTTCACACAAAATATGTTGCTCCATTAATGTTCAATACAAACGTATATATATTTTTCTGCAATTATACATTTTAGGCGCAGTGAATAGTTCATTTTTTCTTAAGGTGTGCCTTTAGCCCCGATGTACCCTATTAAAATAGGAAACCAATATTAATAATTGCAATAATATTTCACAATATTACTGTTTTTTCTGATCAAATAAATGCAGCCTTGATGAGCATAAGAGACTCCATTAAAAATCTTACTGATCCCAAACTTTTGAAGGGCACTGTATGCAGAACTTTTCCAATCATTTAATCCGCTTAAACCTCACCCCTGTGAGCTCACGTTCATCTGCGTTTTCGATAATCAATCACAATCAGATGTGCATCACAATATGGAAGAAAAGGCCTGTCGCTACTTCTGTTTCATCACAACTTTAAAGCTTTATTTACTTGTAATCTGAGTTTGGTCTTGTAACAGGCTTTCTTGTTCTGTCCTCGTAGCTCCAGAGAGCCGGTCGACTGGAAGTCCTGATCCATCGCACTCTTCTCCAGAAACACAACCCTGGATGGAAGACCCAGCTTCCTGCGGTACCCCTCTGCCTCAAGTGTACAGGAGACGGCTGGCAAACAAACAAACAAAACATTTAGAATATGTGAGCTTCAGACCTCAGAACAAAGAAATGCTCTTATTTACTTCAGTGAACATCAAGCATGTAGTATCTTGTCTTCTGTGAGCATTAATAACACAGAATACATTTGGACTACATCTTAAGCACTGTTCACATTAAGAACAATAACTATAAAGATAACAATAACGATAACTATAATAGCATCCACACCAATGGATGACAGCATTCTGTTTATTATAAGCTTATGCTGCCATTATGTTGCATGACGCTTAAAACCCTCCTTCTCTTTAAAGTCGGGATTTCAGACAAAAAAAAATAATAATTGTAATAGATAATGATTGTTTGTCAAATTAAGAGCATAAACAGACTTACTGAGTTTAGGGTTGTAGGTGGAGGGCTTTGCTTTATATGAGAAACACGCTTCCACAGTCAAGCTAAAAAGGATGCAACATTAAACACCCATAAATATTAGAGTTCAAAATACCAAGTGTATTTATAAGTGATGTTAGTATCTCACCATACGCTGTTGCCACATGTTTTCTTCACCAAGTCAATCTCCTTTGGTGTCACCTTGATGTCTTTCTTGATGCTAATAACAGTTTTGGACCTGCACACGAGAGGGGTGTTATATCATGCTATAGCATCTCAAAACACCTCCAGGTAATGACTTGGACATGAGAAGTGAGCTACCAGCACCTGTATATGAAAACTGTGTCAGAGAGCGAGCCCACGGCGAGATCAGGGTACGAGTTCTGATCCAGGTCCATGTTTCCAGCCAGAGAATAGCCAAACATCTTCATATTGTGCTGTTTACCCTCCAGAATCTACAAGATCAGGTCAGAAGTATTAGTGTTTGTAGGCAAAGGTAAGGCTGTATTAATTGTTTAACGGCAAAGACACAAATATATACAAAAATACACATATACACACACACATACACACATGTGACCCTGGAGCACAAAAGCAGTCTTAAGTCGCTGGGGTATATTTGTAGCAATAGCCAAATATACATTGTATGGGTCAAAATTATAGATTTTTCTTTTATGCCAAAAATCATTAGGATATTAAGTAAAGATCATGTTCCATGAAGATATTTTGTAAATTTCCTACCGTAAATATATCAAAACTTAATTTTTGATTAGTAATATGCATTGCTAAGAACTTCATTTGGACAAATTTAAAGGTGATTTTCTCAATATTTAGATGTTTTTGCACCCTCAGATTCCAGATTTTCAAATAGTTGTATCTCAGCCAAATATTGTCCTATCATAACAAACCATACATCAGTGGAAAGCTTATTTATCTATCTATCTATCTATCTATCTATCTATCTATCTATCTATCTATCTATCTATCTATCTATCTATCTATCTATCTATCTATCTATCTATCTATCTATCTATCTATCTATCTATCTATCTATCTATCTATCTATCTATCTATCTATCTATCTATCTATCTATCTATCTATCTATCTATCTATCTATCTATCTATCTATCTATCTATCTATCTATCTATCTATCTATCTATCTATCTATCTATCTATCTATCTATCTATCTATCTATCTATCTATCTATCTATCTATCTATCTATCTATCTATCTATCTATCTATCTATCTATCTATCTATCTATCTATCTATCTATCTATCTATCTATCTATCTATCTATCTATCTATCTATCTATCTATCTATCTATCTATCTATCTATCTATCTATCTATCTATCTATCTATCTATCTATCTATCTATCTATCTATCTATCTATCTATCTATCTATCTATCTATCTATCTATCTATCTATCTATCTATCTATCTATCTATCTATCTATCTATCTATCTATCTATCTATCTATCTATCTATCTATCTATCTATCTATCTATCTATCTATCTATCTATCTATCTATCTATCTATCTATCTATCTATCTATCTATCTATCTATCTATCTATCTATCTATCTATCTATCTATCTATCTATCTATCTATCTATCTATCTATCTATCTATCTATCTATCTATCTATCTATCTATCTATCTATCTATCTATCTATCTATCTATCTATCTATCTATCTATCTATCTATCTATCTATCTATCTATCTATCTATCTATCTATCTATCTATCTATCTATCTATCTATCTATCTATCTATCTATCTATCTATCTATCTATCTATCTATCTATCTATCTATCTATCTATCTATCTATCTATCTATCTATCTATCTATCTATCTATCTATCTATCTATCTATCTATCTATCTATCTATCTATCTATCTATCTATCTATCTATCTATCTATCTATCTATCTATCTATCTATCTATCTATCTATCTATCTATCTATCTATCTATCTATCTATCTATCTATCTATCTATCTATCTATCTATCTATCTATCTATCTATCTATCTATCTATCTATCTATCTATCTATCTATCTATCTATCTATCTATCTATCTATCTATCTATCTATCTATCTATCTATCTATCTATCTATCTATCTATCTATCTATCTATCTATCTATCTATCTATCTATCTATCTATCTATCTATCTATCTATCTATCTATCTATCTATCTATCTATCTATCTATCTATCTATCTATCTATCTATCTATCTATCTATCTATCTATCTATCTATCTATCTATCTATCTATCTATCTATCTATCTATCTATCTATCTATCTATCTATCTATCTATCTATCTATCTATCTATCTATCTATCTATCTATCTATCTATCTATCTATCTATCTATCTATCTATCTATCTATCTATCTATCTATCTATCTATCTATCTATCTATCTATCTATCTATCTATCTATCTATCTATCTATCTATCTATCTATCTATCTATCTATCTATCTATCTATCTATCTATCTATCTATCTATCTATCTATCTATCTATCTATCTATCTATCTATCTATCTATCTATCTATCTATCTATCTATCTATCTATCTATCTATCTATCTATCTATCTATCTATCTATCTATCTATCTATCTATCTATCTATCTATCTATCTATCTATCTATCTATCTATCTATCTATCTATCTATCTATCTATCTATCTATCTATCTATCTATCTATCTATCTATCTATCTATCTATCTATCTATCTATCTATCTATCTATCTATCTATCTATCTATCTATCTATCTATCTATCTATCTATCTATCTATCTATCTATCTATCTATCTATCTATCTATCTATCTATCTATCTATCTATCTATCTATCTATCTATCTATCTATCTATCTATCTATCTATCTATCTATCTATCTATCTATCTATCTATCTATCTATCTATCTATCTATCTATCTATCTATCTATCTATCTATCTATCTATCTATCTATCTATCTATCTATCTATCTATCTATCTATCTATCTATCTATCTATCTATCTATCTATCTATCTATCTATCTATCTATCTATCTATCTATCTATCTATCTATCTATCTATCTATCTATCTATCTATCTATCTATCTATCTATCTATCTATCTATCTATCTATCTATCTATCTATCTATCTATCTATCTATCTATCTATCTATCTATCTATCTATCTATCTATCTATCTATCTATCTATCTATCTATCTATCTATCTATCTATCTATCTATCTATCTATCTATCTATCTATCTATCTATCTATCTATCTATCTATCTATCTATCTATCTATCTATCTATCTATCTATCTATCTATCTATCTATCTATCTATCTATCTATCTATCTATCTATCTATCTATCTATCTATCTATCTATCTATCTATCTATCTATCTATCTATCTATCTATCTATCTATCTATCTATCTATCTATCTATCTATCTATCTATCTATCTATCTATCTATCTATCTATCTATCTATCTATCTATCTATCTATCTATCTATCTATCTATCTATCTATCTATCTATCTATCTATCTATCTATCTATCTATCTATCTATCTATCTATCTATCTATCTATCTATCTATCTATCTATCTATCTATCTATCTATCTATCTATCTATCTATCTATCTATCTATCTATCTATCTATCTATCTATCTATCTATCTATCTATCTATCTATCTATCTATCTATCTATCTATCTATCTATCTATCTATCTATCTATCTATCTATCTATCTATCTATCTATCTATCTATCTATCTATCTATCTATCTATCTATCTATCTATCTATCTATCTATCTATCTATCTATCTATCTATCTATCTATCTATCTATCTATCTATCTATCTATCTATCTATCTATCTATCTATCTATCTATCTATCTATCTATCTATCTATCTATCTATCTATCTATCTATCTATCTATCTATCTATCTATCTATCTATCTATCTATCTATCTATCTATCTATCTATCTATCTATCTATCTATCTATCTATCTATCTATCTATCTATCTATCTATCTATCTATCTATCTATCTATCTATCTATCTATCTATCTATCTATCTATCTATCTATCTATCTATCTATCTATCTATCTATCTATCTATCTATCTATCTATCTATCTATCTATCTATCTATCTATCTATCTATCTATCTATCTATCTATCTATCTATCTATCTATCTATCTATCTATCTATCTATCTATCTATCTATCTATCTATCTATCTATCTATCTATCTATCTATCTATCTATCTATCTATCTATCTATCTATCTATCTATCTATCTATCTATCTATCTATCTATCTATCTATCTATCTATCTATCTATCTATCTATCTATCTATCTATCTATCTATCTATCTATCTATCTATCTATCTATCTATCTATCTATCTATCTATCTATCTATCTATCTATCTATCTATCTATCTATCTATCTATCTATCTATCTATCTATCTATCTATCTATCTATCTATCTATCTATCTATCTATCTATCTATCTATCTATCTATCTATCTATCTATCTATCTATCTATCTATCTATCTATCTATCTATCTATCTATCTATCTATCTATCTATCTATCTATCTATCTATCTATCTATCTATCTATCTATCTATCTATCTATCTATCTATCTATCTATCTATCTATCTATCTATCTATCTATCTATCTATCTATCTATCTATCTATCTATCTATCTATCTATCTATCTATCTATCTATCTATCTATCTATCTATCTATCTATCTATCTATCTATCTATCTATCTATCTATCTATCTATCTATCTATCTATCTATCTATCTACACTCTAAAAAATGCTGGTTTAAATATAACCCAGCGCTGGGTTATATTTAAACCAGCATTTTTTAGAGTGTATATATATATATATCCACAACAGAAAGAGTACAAAGTTAAATCAGACAAAAGCAAAGTAGAATAAAAACCAAATTAGATATATAATGAAATATCTATCTAATGCATAAAACCAAGTAAGTATCTATTTTTTTCGCCAATGTTTCATGCTGAAAATGGAAAACCTTTTAAACCGGATAACATTGGAAAAGGAGTCTCTCATAGTGCCATTTATTCCTTTTAGTTCCACCAGTATTTGATCTAAGCAATTTCTCACTGATATGCTCCATTATATCTGCAGACAGAAGAGCAAACAGAGAGACAGACGGTGGAGAGTGTCTAACCTGAGCTGGTGAGGTATCGATGCCGTCTGCAGATCCGTGGTAGATGTACACGCTACCAGACCCTGAGTCTGCATATGGAGCACCTACTGCAATATCTGAGATACAAGCAGGAAGAATATTAAACAATCTGAAAGAAGACATTATTTGGCATCCAAAACTAAAAACCAACTTCTGCATTCAACCTTCAAAAGAATCCAGATTGATGTCTCCAATGTTCTCCACAGCCAGTCCGAACATGGAGTCTTTCGTTCCATTCAGGCGAGTAGGAGCGACGTCCTTCCACCTTCCAGCCTTGTTGATGTAAACGTACACGGCTCCACCCACTTCCTCATCTCTCCGGAAGAACTGAGGAGCACCAACCACAACGTCCTGCCAGCTGGACAGACAATCAGCACAATCCAGCCACTCATTTTCAAGAGTTCCTTTATTTGCTACAGATCTTGTGTCACCAGTGTTGGGAAGGTTACTTTGGAAATGTAATAGGTTACAGATTACAAGTTACCCTATCTAAAATGTAATAAGTAGTGTAACTATTTCAATTACTTTATTAATGTAACTGATTACATTTGATTACTTTTCTAAATTTCAAATGAATTTTTTCAACTGTTAATCATTTTCATTATGTAAACCAGGCAGGGTTAACCTTACAGTAGAACTCAGCACTGATTACTATCACTTCCGCAATCCTTTATCCCTTGAATTAAGATGATAATAATTGAATTGTAAAGCACAGCCACTGCAAAATCAGACTTACTTTGAAATCATTCTGAGGTTAAATCCAGATTTAAAACCATAACAAGAAATAGTTTAGTAGCTATGATACTGTTTTTATAATCAAATCTTTGCATAGCTACGACAGGAAACACTGGCATCTAAACAATGCCTTGGGGAAAAAAACAGTTAATCTTAAAAAAAAACAAGTATATACATAAACCCAAATAGGAAATAAAACAGTTATCGAATAAGCATGTGTCCTATTCTGTGTCCTAATAAACTCCTGAAACATTGATGTCTCGTATATTAAAGCAGTCACTGCAGTTTATGAAAGAAATCAATTAAATCTGTATGTATTAAATCAGATGTAACCCCCTTTGTAATCATTAGCATTTTCATAAGTAAATGTAATTTAATTACACATTTTTTCTCAGTAATTGTAACTGATTACAATTACATTTATTTTTGTTTGTTCAATGCCTTGGGGAAAAAACAGTTAATCTTAAAAAAAAACAAGTATATACATAAACCCAAATAGGAAATAAAACAGTTATCGAATAAGCATGTGTCCTATTCTGTGTCCTAATAAACTCCTGAAACATTGATGTCTCGTATATTAAAGCAGTCACTGCAATTTATGAAAGAAATCAATTAAATCTGTATTAAATCAGATGTAACCCCCTTTGTAATCATTAGCATTTTCATAAGTAAATGTAATTTAATTACACATTTTTTCTCAGTAATTGTAACTGATTACAATTACATTTATTTTTGTTACACTTTATTTTAAGGTGTCCTTGTTACAGTGTAATTATATATTTAAGTACTGAGTAATATCAATTAACTGTATGTACTTACTATGTGGTTAGGGTTGCTTGCATTATGCATAATTAATTGTTATTATAATAGTAAGTGCATGTAATATGTGTAACAAGGACACCTTAAAATAAAGCGTTACCTTATTTTGTAATTAAATTGCGTAATTTAGTTACATGTAACTAGTTACTTCCCAACACTCACCCATCTCCATTCAGGTCCACCACAGTGACGTCATATCCAAAGGAGGATGCGAGTCCCGGTCCTTCCAGAACGTGTTCAGGTGTGAGCGTGGTGGACACTTCGCCCTCCGTCCGCAGAAACACCACTGCACCGCTGTGATCGGCTCTCGGCGCTCCTGACACTATGATGAGTCTGCCTTTCTCTGTGATGCTGTGGCCGGAATCTAGAGAGAATCCTGTGCATGCGCGAGAGTCAGCGTCACAATGCAATCGCTGGCCACAGCACACACAACACATGGTTCTCACACTCACCTAAGTAACTGTTGGCTGGTACTGGCACTAGATTTGGATCCAGGCGGTTTTCATCCCCGACCTCATAAGGGCCGTCATCAAACACGCCCATTTCCAGAAGAGTGTTGTTCTTCTGCTCCACACGCACTATACCTAGACAACAGAAGTGATGGGGTGAGCGCTAAACAACTAGATTATGCTGGTACAGGAAAACAAATGATCGAGTAATGGTTATTTGTGCAAAAAAGAAGTGTGGTTAATTGTTTTGAATGTGCACTTGTAGTGTACTTCAAACCTTTCAAGTATACAGTATATTTTTAAAATTGCATTTTTGGATGATATATATATACACACACACACACACACACACGCATATATATATATATATAAAAGTAAATAAAAGGCCACTAAAGAGAGCACACTTTCATGACTGCTTCTTAACACACTTAAGTACACTTTTGAAAAGTGTCAAATTAAAAGTTTTACTTTAAAGTACGTTTCAAATCATTATGTTAAACAATCTTTTGTCATGCTTCAAAGAAGTAAACTTATTTTGATGTTACACTAAAATGCATGTTGCGTTCTTGATCGTAATTTTAATTACATTAATATATATTATATTTTTATTTTTGCTTAATTGAAGCTTTATCATGAGAGATGTTTAATTATGAATATGTTTAAAACCATGACATACAATTTTCAATAGAAATTACATTAAGTACATTTTTGTTTACCACAAATGCTTGTCAGTGCATTCAGCAGTACACTTTAAACATATGTCAAAGACAATAAAAGTAATTATGAAATTACATTTAAAGATGAGCATAAGTCCTACTTAAGTGTCAAAGAGCACTCTAAATTTAATATAAATTTAAACTATAATACATTTTAATTTCATTGCAATGAACACACAATTAAGTGTCTGAAAACATTACATCCAATTTGCACTTAAGTATATTCTTTTATAGTATATTTATATTAAGTATATATCCGCAGTACTTTTTAAAAACTATGTACTTTTTTTCCACAAGGGAATGCAATTGTGTGAATTAAGAATATAGTGAATAAGAGATGTCGCAGTGCTCCTCCTCACCAGTGGGGGTCACCATACATATAAAACACGGAAGTAAAAACACTGGCTATTTTTATGGATCAGTCCACCATCATAATAAATAAATGATAGCAGTATGAGGTGTCTATGAGGTAAGACCTTGCCAAAGGTCAAAACAGTGACCTGTGAGTCACTTCTGCTCTGGTCTCAGCCATCTCACGCATATTCTGCTTCATTTGATGAGTTTTCTGTTAAATAGCCTGTACCTTTTAACTTTCTGATGGACAGAAGTTGTGATTATAAAGTCAAAGCATATTTTCTGCTAAATTTGAGTGTTTCGGAATGAACCAGTCTGGTCACATGACATAACTTTTGATCTTCTACACCTCACAGTTACCATAGAATCGTATCCAATAAGTGTGTATGTGTCTCTCTCTCTCTCTCCGTGCGTGTGTGTTATATTTTTCACATCAAAAGTCTTTCTACCTTTCCAGTTGTATGCCCCTGGTGCTCCAAAGATGACATAATGGTAGTCTTTAGTGAAAGTGGCAGCCAAGCCCTGCTGACAGGCCCCAAATCTCTCATGACCCCTGGTGCGACCATCGCAGAATTTCCAGTTCCCTCCATCCTCGTCTGATTGGCTGTCGATGCTCAGGTCCTGGCTGAGCATGTAGCAGCGTCCCGTGATGTCACGCGCCTCTTGGGGGGTGTTGGGGAACAACAGGCGCTGGTAGCGATGGGCACATGTCTGAGACACAAAGAGAGAAGCTAGTTCTGCGCTGATATTGACATTGTGTGATAAATAATAAATCTGTTCATTGTAACTATGTTCTTGACGTACCACAATCTTGCCTCCAGGTCCTTGACTCTGAACAGTTACACCCATCCACTGGTTCTCCTTATTCTCCACACGAGCATCAACTGTGAGGGTCACCATGAACAGAAACCAAGTCGTGATTAAGCATTGAAACCAATGAAACAACAAAACAGCAGTCAGTAGACATCTACCGTACATGCCTGAATTGATATATTGTTAAATCTCTGTTTTTTCTGCGTACCATCATTGTCAAAGTCCACTCGAGTGCAGTCGTCGGGATGGGTGGTGATGTCACAGCTGTACAGCCCACCCGTGATGTTTGCTCCCTGATTGGATAAAGCCCTGGCTTTGGGAGCACCGATCAACAATCTGTGCGAAGAAATGAAAAAAAATAAATGAATCACGTTTTTCAGTAACTTCCAACAATGGCCATTTTTTAACCAGCAATGCATGCATCCTGTGTTGAAAAAGGCAATCCCAGAATTCTCTGTGACAAGCTCAGTAAAAAATATTGACAACACCCATAAAATACTCCATATTACTAAATGAGACATATCATGTTGATACTACACATATTCTAATATCACAAATAATCCAGTGCCAGTTACTATCTGGTTGACCTTCCAACATGATAGCGGTATTGCACTTTGCTGGTTGCCAGTCATCATAAAACAAAACTAACTAACTACTTAAATGAATAAATAAAGAGGAAGAAGAAGCAGTGTGTAGCTACTACTGCCGTGCAAAATTATGTTACACTAAATGACAGACAAAAGCCAGACACTCTACCCGCACCTAAAAAAAGTGTTTTTTGATTCTAAAAAAAGACACGGTGTTAGACTGCAGTCTGCAGGAAGTGCCAACCAACAGTAAGTTCTTTTTGTTCATCTTTGTACAGATACGGTTACCTTCCTACTGTTTTGAGTGCCAAAAAAAACACACAGTTAAAGATGAATTTGACAGATACCATTATTATTATTATTATTATTTAAAATTCTATGATATCATTATCATGAATTCTTTTGGCCACAATAATCATGTAGTGGAAATCTGATATTGTAATATCCCAAATAATCTATGAGCATTACGCCACAGTCACACTAAACTTGGAGTACACAAAATTCCTATAGATACTGCAACGACTGTAATATAATGTCATACTCTGAGGCATCTTTTTAAAAACATAATGCATAGAAAACATAAAAATATGCAATCTACTCAATTTTACTGCAAAGCTGCAATCCTGCAGATTTAAAGTTTGCATTGTTTTAGTTTAGCTGAGAAGTCATCCGCCGTTTTTCTTCTTTTGGTCAGACGTCTTCACGTGAAGCAAATTCGCAGAACAGAGTTCACCAAACTTGAACTTTGGAACGCAGTGAAACTCACGTGAGCTTGTGCTTTTGCTCCAGCATTTGCATGAATGGAAGTCAATGGAAAAGTGTAGTATGACCACCTGCTTTAGTTGAGTCTCTCGCACATCACAAGCACTATTTGCTACGGCACTATTTGGAACAGATAGGAAGACAGAACGCAGGAAAAACCTTGTAATTATGACGTAATTATCAGTCCTTCATAAATGAGACTGGTGCTTGATGAAGAGGATCTGACAGATTATTTCATCACCGGGTGTCTTCCTGTTTCCAACACCCATCAGCCAGCTGCACCAAATCAATTATTTACAGACACACTGCTGTCATCACACCAGAACAAAAGACACACATAGGTGTAGATTTGAGGAGAAACCCCAATCATGTGAAAAGTATTTAAAGGAACACTCCACTCTTTTTGAAAATAGGCTCATTTTCCAACTCCCCTAGAGTTAAACAGTTGAGTTTTACCGTTTTCGAATCCATTCAGCCGATCTCCGGGTCTGGCGGTAGCACTTTTAGCTGTAGCTTAGCATAGATCATTGAATCTGATTAGACCGTTAGCATCTCGCTCAAAAAGAGATGCTGATAAATGAAGCAATGACCACTACAGGGTTTCTGAGATCTCATGAGTCTGTAGTCTGAAGTGAGTCTGAAGTGATGTTGCATTTTTAATGACTGCTTGTCAAAGCATAAATAGTGCGTGTGCAGTCTGAAGAGAAAAAAAAACTGGATATACATGAAATCAATAACTGGCTTTCCCAAAAATCTGCATTGTCTCACACTACATAAATAAACCTCAGACGTATGACCATATAGCCATCTGCTGAGAAACCAATCCCTTTTTCCACAATTCATTCCAGACACACCTTTCCTAAGAGAAGGAAAATTCCTTCACTGCCTACTACCACAACTATAGTGGTTTGATTTTTTTCAATGAATTTTCTTGTTTTGTTTTTTTATCTACTAGACATAACTGAGCACTGAGGCACACAGTGGCAGTTTGCTTAACTTCACTTCACACACAGCGGTGCAGAACAGCTGGCTCAGCAACTGTTATTCTGATTAAACGTTTTCAGCACATTCGTCTTATTTGACAGCCCTTATGAATCAACTATTCTGGGCACTTCAGTGAATAGAAAAAAATACATGAAAAACTTGGCTCTGTCAGACTCACAGTCAACACAGGGAACATATTGTAAGACTAACCACGAAAAAAAAATGTGGGCAACAATTTTTTTCCAGGCAGGAATCAGTTTAGTGGTTAATTTCTTGCTTGTTTGGTGACACATTCAAAGTGAAATGTCCAGTGAACAACATTTTATTACATTGGTTGCTGTTTGTATCTTGGTAGTTCAAAAATTAAATGTCCTCCGAGGTGCTAAATAGTTAATGCTCTAATGCATTTGAAAATAACATACCACTTACCCTAAAGCTAACTGATAGTATTAACAAAAACAAACGTACAATAAACACACATTCTTAACAACCGTGTCATTTTAGATTGCTTCCATAAGTCTATGAGCTCTTTTATCCTGACTTGTGTGTTACAGGACTACGCAAGTGCTCTGCATCACAAGTGCAGTGTTGTACCAGGTGAGCTACCGAGCAAGTTTACTACACCAGAAAAGCCATATATATATATGGAGCTGGTTAATTGATGCTCATGTAAAAATAGGGTGACCAGACATCCCTGTTTTCTGAGAAGAGTCCTGGTTTTTGGTGTTCTGTCCCCGGAAATGTCCTGTTTTACAGCACGTTCAAAACAAACCTGCAACTTCACTTTAAAAAGCACAACCAATAGAGTTTGGCAATCGTGTAGTGATTATTCTCACCAGCAGAGAGAGCTGCGAGCTACACAGATCATTTGGTCATTTTAAATTATTAGTTCAAATTATTATCATTATTATTATTATTATTTGTGTGAAAAGGAATAAAAGTTTTTATGCGTTTTACTGCCACTTGTGTTCATTTTTAACTAGAAACTGCAGTGATTTGTATGTACAGGTACATTTTTTGGAGTTTTGAAAAAAAAATTTAGGTAGAAGCACATTTTCCAATGAGGCTATGTTGCATAAATGAACATAAAATATTGAATAAATAAATTATTTTGTTAGCTTAGGCCCATGTAGAGCTTACTTGTAAGCCTTACTATGATAAAACATTACAGCAAATGGCGTCCATTCCCACGAAGATGGGAGCAGGTGGACAGTAATGTTTGGAAAGCCCCAGGACCACAGCACCTCTCAATCATGGTTGGGAAATTCAACACATATCTGATGGACAACACTAGGAATGACATGCCAGCGCTGGAGTTTTAGTACTCAACACTATGCTCTCTCGATGGGAAACAGGCCAGCCATTATGGTGTTGAGAGGTTTCATCAGCATTTCATCTGTGCACCCAGTGCCCCTTAATCTACTTCCCATGAGTCTATTCAGATCAGCATGTAGGCCGGCTGTGGGAACACAGGAGACCCGCAGTGGCTTATATACCGGGACACTCGACCATACAGACGAATAAAATGTTTCCTTGTAATCACAGGATAATAGGCATTGTCACTCATATTTTTCTATTATGAATGTCCAAAACCACCCATGAGAATTAAGACGAAAAACTTGAGATGAAAACTCAAATTAATCTGTGGTTTTACCCACCAGCAGTGTTGGGGGTAACGCATTACAAATAACGCGAGTTACGTAATCAGATTACTTTTTAATTTACAAGAAAACATCTTACCTTTTCAAATAAAAGTAACCCTTGTCCCCTCTACAATAAACATTTTAATTTACATTTCCTTCAGCCTGTGGCTTATTCATTTCAGTTTTGGTGTTAAAAGGCTTTTTACATTTGCCAAAATGCAAAAGAAATGTGAAAGTAACGTAACATATTACTTTGTAACTAAGTAACATAATTGGTAACTTTTTAGGGAGTGCAATATTGTAATGCATTACTTTTAAAAGTAACTTTCCCCAACATGCCCACCATCACGTAAAAAAGAAATGACACAAGAAGTGGCACACTTAATGTGGACTTGAGTCTTGTGGCCTTCATTCATGTGCATCCATGAAGATGATGCAGGTTGTCCTATACACTATTTTATCTTTAAAATGCGTGTTTGTCAATTATGGTTTTACAGGAGTAAAAAAAAACAACAACAATAAATAACTGTAGTTCAATCATGACAACTCTCGGAACATTTTAGCATGGTGATGGATATGACAATGTTAATGTATTTGGTCTTGGCGGAACAGATCTGCTACGCTGCTGCTGCTGAATTGCTGCTGCTGTTGGTTATTGCTGTAGTTGTAGAATATTGCTGCTGCTGCAAGCAATTACGGGAACTTGCTACTGCCAATGCATATGGCGATACGGTGCCATGAGCATTTAAGACATACTGCTGCTGCACAAATAGCATATCAAATAACCCCCCAACAAAGCTGGAAGAAGAAAACAAAACAATTAAATATGTATGCTGCTGTTACGTTAACACCCCGTCAGAATGCGCCATCTATAGTTTCATGACTGAACTATATATTTATTCTGGAAATTTATTTCCGGAAACTGTGGTAACCATGGTAAAAGTTTCTTTCTTGGGATTTTGTAGGATCGTTCCTTTATTGTGTTTATGCTGGCTGAAGGAGTTAATGAAGTCAGCATGCTATTGTCATTGGGTATCTGTCTCTTAGTCTTCAAAATCACAGAAAGGGTTGAGGAGACTGGCCTTGGGTGATTATTGGACTGAACGACTAATGACTGAGACAAATCATTAAAGATGAATGTGGAGAATGTGACCAGTCAACCTGACACTCCCTGTTTCCAACCAACATAAGACAGGACAAAAGATCTCATTAGAGAAATGATGGGAAAACTGCATTTAACTTAAAAAGCCACAGAATGTTGCCCTGTCTTATTTTCAGGCATGAAAGGCAATTCATTGCTCTGAGAAAACTTTGAGTTTGATTAGTCTAAGCATGTAATTGTTGACAGTAAGAGGGTTTATTTTAATCAGGGTCACCAAGTTTATAGTCTGACTGAGCAAAATTCCCTTACAAACAATGACTTCTCGATAGCTTTGTTTGAATATCCAAAACGCATATCTATGATTATCTTTACTCCATCATCTAAACAGGTTTATTTGTATAGAAAACATAAATACTCATTCCAAATCTGCATTCTGCAAATCTGCAAAACATAAGCATTCTTCTTTCTTCATATTTTATTTTACTTTCTTCTTTTTGAAAGTTCTTTATTGTTTATTTTATTTTCCGAAGATGTAATTTGACTTAACTTCTGTCTTTGTGTGTGAGTTAACACATATAGACAAACTGCAGCAGTTATAATTAACAAGAGTAAACTGACTGTGGTCAGTGTGTGTGTTTTATTCTTTATACCCACAGCTAGTTGCAGCTGGCTGCAATCTGTCGCTTACACAGTTGCTTCACCTCTGCAGGAAAACTTTTTTTTTTTTGCCACTAAACTTGCTCACACTCCAGTGTAAGGATGGAGAGTTTGACGAAAGTCCTTTATAGCAAGCACAGTACAAACAATTATATATCACAGTAATATTATATATTATAAAATGGACATTCTTCCCAATTTACAGTATATATGAGCCCGGTCTCAAGATAATGCGAATAAATAGTACGCCAAATAAAAACAAAAACTCGTGGTATTGATACGCAAAAATGGACTTTGGTGTGCATATGATACGCATGTGTTTGGCGTGCATATAATACGCCGTTTTCGCGTGCATATGATACGAAATTTGTTGGCATGCATATGATACGCAGTTTTCGCGTACATATGATATGCATCTACCCCACAACCCTAAACCTACCCATCACGTAGCATATACGCGCCAAAGTCAATTTTTGCGTATCAACACCACGAGTTTTCGTTTTTATTTGGCGTACTATTTATATGCACTTTCATGAGACAACATGGTAATAACTCAAATTCATCTTGATAATGTCAGATTACTTTGATAGAAAGATATGTAATGAATTCGATTGAAAGCTGTCATCTGTCAGCTGTTAAATTTAAGTACACAATTAGATAATACCAATTTCGGTCAACCAATTACCAAGCAATGCTTAATTTTCTTCTGTCTGTGGTGTAAAAAGTTTGCATTAGCAATTAAAGAAAAAACACTTAAGCAAACTCATTAACAAATGAGTCAGTTTTGACATCAGTGTAAAAACAGATTGAAATCATTCAACTGTCATGGATATACTGTAGTAGAATCTCTACCAGCTGTCACATTTCTACAGTCTCACTGTAAATATATTCATCCCGCCCACCATTATCCAGTGATTCAGCTAATACCTGTTTCAGATTGCTGCTTCATCACTGAAGGGGAGAAATGCCCAGACTCAGCTGTCTCTGCTCATCACTTTAGTCATGCAGACCTTTCCATCTTTCCATTAGAAAATATACCACAGCCATAACCTTTCACTAATTCTCAAAGTGTTACACACAGTCCGAAAGCATCCGTGCCAAAGCTGCAGCAGCTGCTGTGTGTCCCAAACACTGCTCATAGAGAGTTCACAATCACGAGCTGCGCAACTGTTTTACAAATTTGTCTTTTTCAAAATGATACAGCAGTGCAATCGCTGCAGTTGTCTGAGATGATCTACACTGACAAAGCTTGATTGTGCCATGCTTCTTGTGTTGGGTTTTGCACTGTAGTGTGATGGGTGTGGTTAGTTAAATTGGATAGCCTTGTGAGATGTTACGTGTGTGCTGTATTATTTTGGGGTGTTTGTGTTCATGTTTGGGGTTTGATGTATTTGTTTTAGGTAGGGATGGGTTACTATTGTAACGTTAAACGATGTCAAATTAGTGGTGGGCAGAGCGAGGCTTCGTGAAACACTGAAACAGTCGAAGCAAATGTGCCGAGGCTTCAAAACAATTCGACACCCGTCTCTACGGTGACACCTTGTGGTCATTTTCAAGTATTGCTCTGAAACAGTATTGACAACGAATCAGTTAAACGAATTGACGAATTATAACGTATATGTTGAGTTTGCCAATCCACCAGTGAGTTGGGGGAGTGGCTAGTGTGCTCCACTGGCATGTTAGAATCTGTCACCTTAGGTTCGAATCCTGGGTGAAGCATGCATGTAATTATAATAAGGATTTAAAAGTTTTGTTTTTAAACTGAATGAACTCTTTGTGAATAAATATTTTGGTCATGAAAAATTAACATTAATAAAAGACATCAAGCCACAACGTCTGACATTTTTTACATATAAAGATTTTAATTTAAAAATATTAATTGTTCTGCGGCCTTAACTCCACTTTTATACTTTGTGAGAGTTAGGTTGAGACAGATGTGCGATTGTGTGGTTTGTTCCCGACCCTTTCAATCAAACGCAGATTTGGCAGGTATGTCCATCTCGAAACACTTGTGAAACGTAGTCACGTGACGTGGGTGTTTCGAATCACACTTCGGAGCAGTGTTTCGAAACATCTGCGCGTCGGGATCTCGACACGTGTCGAAATGTCAGCTTCGCGTCAGCCATCCCTACGTCAAGAGTGAAAACGCAATTGTGGATCCAAATTTGGGCTTTATTGGTAAACGTGGTCAGACAGGCAGGGTGCAGTATCAGCAAGCAGTAATATCCAGGCAAAGACAAAAGAGTAATCCGTAAACAGGCAAGGGTCAGGACAGGCAGCAAAACAATCATAAAAACCAGGTAAACAGTCCAAGATTAAAAAACAAAAAAAACAACAAAAACAAACACGAAGGCAATGCAGGCAAGGCAAGGTAACAGTGGCAGAAAAACACAGAAACTAGAAAATGTTAACAATACTCAGCAACAAGAGTGAGAAAGTGTCCAACTTAATTAGTCCTCCTGATTGGAAACAGGTGTGGGTAATCAGTTCCTAGGCAGGGGTTATGGGAAATGGAGTCCGGAATGAGTGGCAAAGGTATGGGATGGAGTGTCCTCTAGAGGAGCTCATGGGCACTCCAGCTGGAGATCATGACGACTATACTCAATTAATTGGTTAGGCAACAACTAACTAGTTGACTTAGGGCTGGGCAATAAATCGAAAAAAAAAATGAAATCATGATATGGCTCAGTGCGATTACAACATCACAAAGGCTGTGATTTAATTAAATAAATATATGCACTGGGTGTTTCAGAAAGAAGCACTGTGTTCTTTCATTGTACAGCCCTACGAACAATCATTTAAGTCACAATCACAAATTTAATCGCAATTAGATTTTTTCCTTAATCGTGCAGCCCTTAATTGAATAGTGAAATCATTTGTCTACATTATATACTATAACCTAGACCCAAATTTGTTCACCAAAGAATTAAAACATTTGTCCTTTGCTTTAGTCTGCCAGTAGGAAACCTCAGTTTACATTTCCAAATCCAATCATCAATTTTGCTATTAATTGTAATAATCTAGTGTGATTTTTATATGCAGTCGACACCAGATGGAAATATGATCTCATGATCATCAAGTCCATCTGGGATTACATGAAGACACAGAAAAATGAGGGAGACAGATAAAACATTTCTCAAATGTTAACATCTCTCAAGATACTTGGCGAAATTTACCTTCAAATATTTTCTTATGCTATTTTTGAATGCATGATATTTAATGCAATATTGTGACTGTGGTATCTTGCCTGATCATTCACACCTATCTTGCACATGTTTGTGGTTGATGAATTATGAGACACATCTGATGTGTGATCTAAGACGAGTGAAAAAATCACTTCTCATTGAAGTGTTTTTGTAAGTCAAAATTCAAACATGTTTACAAGTTCAGTCTGCATTTGGTTTTCCTAATTTTATATGTACAGTACATTTTCCCATTCTTGCATAGAGTGCATAGATGCACTTGTCTTTTATTGAGAGACTAATTAGCATCCCATCATTTTATGCTACATATGTGTTTGCATTATGCAAAAATCACCTATTTTAAGGTCATAGCCTCGTTGAACCAGCTACAGTTTTAGCCCAATATTTTCATTTTGGTGCAACCACAAATAAAAAGCAAACACTTATTTGTATTAATCTGTAGAGTAGTGTAAACCATGAAACAGTTGTGTACTGTTGCAAAAATAAAAATCACTAAAATCTCTTGGGCTACAAATCTGCACACACCTGAGGAGACCAACACATTCACACAACTAGGAGCCATCATTCTCACAAAAAGAAAAGAAAAGAAAGAAAAGGGGCCTCTAGCGATCCATCTCTCAAGTTACATGAGCACAGATGGCCTGGTGTACATATTCCCTGATTTCTCCTGTTCCAGTGTAAACCAATGCCAACCTGTTCATCCACCGCTCTGGATACTCACAGCATCAGAGATGTTTTTTTGTTCATTAGTTTTGTTTTCGGAAATTGGCTTCCTTCTAATAGATTATAAGAGTAGATGAGCACTGGTCGTTTTCACACCACAGGAAGCTGCATGAATGAGAGGAAGGAAGACCTTTCGTGTGGCACTAAAGAGAAGCAACTAGAAGCATCTTCTAGGAGTTGCAGAGATACAAGTACTTAAACAAGTGCTTTAACAAGTTTCCTTGTAGTCTGCATTTTTTTCACACACTTAAGATAGCAACTATGCAAAGCCTATATTCACAGTCAACATTGTGTCGAAATAATTTTGTTATTTAAAAAGTGTAACTTTTGAGGCAGATCTCAATGTGAAAACTGCTTCAGCACTGACTAAGGGAAATGCAGTCATGCAGCACAAATGGGCTTTCAACAGCCAGAGCCCACTGCGCTCGTACCACCAGACTTGAGCTCTGCTCACACACTTACAGAACGTGGCACAGCTCAAACTGTTGTACATTGCAAAAAATGTTGTCATAATAATAGTGGGATTCTCGTAACTGAAGCAATAAGACTGTCTGAAACATATCTCCTCCTCATTTCCTTTCCTTGGTAGACTCCTCTATGTACCTAAACTTAACCCCACAGAACTGATCCTCTTTCGGGGTAAACAGAGAAAATACCGGCAAACTGCTGAAGAATCCCAAGCAGCCGATGTGTTGATCAAAACACTAAAAGCCAAAAGATGTATGGAAACTCTCAGCTCAAGTCAAAAGTAACCCACAATTTATTCATCTACAACCATTTAGGTGAAACATTAGGTCCCCACATTTAAGAAGAGACACAAAAGTGTGAATACACAAACAGAAATGCAACATATTGCTACAGCTGACTACTTCTTACAGTTTAACTACACACATGTCTCACATGTGTAGAACTTTGATGGCTCCATAGAACCTTTCCATTCCACAAAAGGTTCTTTATAGTGGAAAAAGGTTCTTCAGATAATTAAAATGTCTTCATGCTAAGAAAACAATGGTTCTTTTAAGAACTCAGATCACTGAAATGTTCTTTGAGGAACCCAAAATATTTCTCACTGGATATGGTTTAGACAAAACAGCACCAACTACAAATTTTACTTCTTACCGTCTCATTACACTCTCAGTCTCACATGGGTATTAATGTGTAGTGATTTGAGAGGAACAATGCATGAAATGTATCAGATACTGCTTTCACCCTGTAAACGACCTGTGTGAACCATTGTGCTGGTAGCAGCAGTCTGGCAAACACCCAAAGATCGAGCCCCAGCAGATACTGATTCACATACATTATTCACACAATCAACTAACCCCGCAAGAATCAACAAAATCCACACGAGATGAAAAGGCCTAGACATACACATCAATAGGAAGGCAAACAGACAGAAAGTGCTACACATTTTCATGGCACCATAGATGCTGTAAACAGGTGTCTTTCACCACACACAAGAAAACTCACATTTGTTCATTTCACACAACTGTTTAAACACACTCACAAATGAACAAACAGACACATACAGAAATGCCTGAGTGACCCCCCTCACACTCGGACTCTAAGTAAATCATTCAGCCTTTTCGTTTACTTGCAAATCTCAAATCTTTTCAACCGTGCAGAGAAATGGTCTCTGCAAGTATAGCATGTGATTTCTTCCATCTTAAGTTTTATAATGTATTACTGGACTTACTGGACAGTTAAGGAGGATGATATTTAATGTTGAATAGCTCAAAGAAAACAACTATTTTACAAGGTGGCCGTTTTGTATGAATTTGTACAATGTGATTTGTACAGAAATGCACGAAAATAAATAAATAAGAATGAAAGTCCACTCCAAAACCATCAGTGGGTCGTAAGCAGATTGTGCAAAAAAAAACAAAAACGTATAAATGAGACGGTACAAATTCATATGAAATAGCCACCAAGTTGCCAATATACAAACTGAGTGTTGACTTGTCTTTACATTTCAAACTTGTCCAAAAAGGAGCCCTGAGTTATTCTTTTAGTGCCCCATCATGGCAGATGTTTTACAGCCTTAGACCATAGCATCCAAACATTAACTGAACTTTAAAGAACTGAATGACCAACCTGACTATTAAAAACAAAACAAAGTTAGAAGACAAGCTGGTATGCATAATAAATCAATATTATAAACGACTTCTGGCAGATACACTCTTAAAAATAATGATTCTTTATTGGCATCAATGATTCCAAGTGGAACCTTTAACATCCATGGACTCTTTCCATTCCACAAAAGGTTCTTTAGAATGGAAAAAAATCACTAAAATGTCTTCATACTAAGGAAAAAAATGGTTCTTTTAAGAAGTGATCACGGAAACGTTCTTTGAGGAACCCAACATGGTTCTTCTATGGCACCACTAGATGTGGTTTAGAAAAAACAGCACCAACTACAATCTTCAAAATAGGTGTTTGTAACTTTTTACAACTTTTTAAATCTCCAAATAACCATATAATCAACTCAAAAGCCATATTCAGCCAAAAAAAAAAATGTATAATGTAGATTTGTTGCTTAATCTAAAATGCTGGAAATAACCACTGAAGATCATTTACTTTTAAGATCAGACTTTGTGATATTGCTCTTTGAATTCTTGCCGTGTGAAAAGCCATTGTCCACCGGTGACTTGTCGCATCACGTTGGGTATTGTTAAGTTGTCAGTCAGTAAGCAGCAGCAGCATGCCTTCCCCCACATGCCGCACTGATGCACTAATCACCATTCCGACATACAATCACTAACATTTCACCATTCAGAAAGAGTTTATTTCTTTACAAACTGTTAGACTATTAAACGCATCGTTTCTTGTTCCTATAGAGGAGACAGAAGGAGCACAGGTGCAGGATGAACGGATGGTCGCATCTGATCAGACTCCCGATCACTCAATGATCTCGATTAACAGCGACGATATACAACATCTGATTCTACTCACATTCTTTTATCATACGGCTGGAGCTGCCGGTGCAAGGCGAGAGAGAATCCAAAGAGGCTGCCCGGTTGACCGTTCTTCCTAAGGACGTTTTGCGCGTCCAGGTTAAATGCACTTGCAGAAGTCCATAAGAGCAACGAAAAAATGCACAGGTTCAGAGAGAGCCCCATTGCCTGTAATTAATGTGGTTGTATGAATATAGCCCTTGTTTTGCGGTAGTTCCCGCAGCACTGAACGTCACTATTGAGAGATGGATGAGTCTCACCCGATCCACACACGGCTGTGATTTATGAACAATATGATTTATTGTCAATATAATATGCATGTCAAATGTGTGCACTTACACATTCTCGGTATATTCATTTGGATCTCGAAAACCTAATTAGGCTACATCTTAAGATAATTGAATTACAAAATTGCACTATGAAATTAAAAATATAATAATGCATGCATATAATAATTAACATTTAAAAAATTTTTTTGTATAATATGGTCTCTGGAATACCTGAGGCCAGTTGCATAAGAAGACTTACGTGTCTTAAAAACTTGCATTTAGTGTCTTAAAAACTAGTTATTAAGGCAAGGGGTTCAACTTATACTAATGTATGTTTTTATATAATCCAATTAAAATATATGACCAGTCTTTCAAAAAATAGATGATTAACTTGTAGGACTAGTCTAAACCTTATATGCAGCCGTCCCCATATAGATCTTGAGTGACCCTTTTCCACATGACTCGCTTGTGCACTTGTGGCCTTGCAGACTTGCAGTGGTCACTTGTGTGTGAAGAAGTCCTCTATAGGGTGTCCCTTTTGTCATTTTAGTTTTTAGAGGGTGCTCCTGAACATCATCCTCAGTGTGCAGTTCTCTCAAGCCCAAACTGAAGCAGAATCTCTAATTGATAGTCAAAGCGGCATTACATCACTAAAGCTTAAAGTTGGAGGAAGACCGAAATGGCTTTGGAGTGGGGCCTATTTGCCATTATGCCACGAAAGTGTGGACTTGGAAGAGGACTACAAGGCCTAAAGCTACCATTTGGGACAGGGCCAGTTTATTATATCGGCATGCAAAATCATCAGTATGGTGTTTTTCATGACTTAAACTTTAGGATTCAGGAGTGCAGATTTTACAGATTTAAGATTTTGATTGGTCTTAAAACAAAATAAAAGAAGATTATAATTGAATTATGAAATAATGAAAAACTTCAACAAAAAGATGTGTAGGTAGGCATTACTGTGCATAGGCTACACAACCATCTTTCTTTAATCTGTTAAGTAAGATCTAAGTCATTTCTCTGATGGAAATAAAGTTGATGGAGAAAAAGGAGTACTCTCTGACAGCGATGCAACAACCTTAAAATGTAATCAATTAAAACCGATGAATCCGTTCACAACGCGACTGCATGGTGTGCATGCGTCAACAGGCTAATGAGAGCATTATCGGTTTGTTGCGTTGAGTTGTTCACTGCAGCAGGCTGTTAGTCTACTGCATCTGAATGAGGTTTAGATTTGAGGAAACAGTGGCCACTGATAAGTGCTTGTGTCCGGCCGAGAGAAGCATTGATCCCGTGCTGTCCATATGAACGGTCAGTCGATGAAGTGTGATCCTGATAAACCAGCGCACACAGCTGATGGTCAAGAACCGTGACATTAGTGACATACACTGGACAGTTCAAAAATACGTTTTTTGTTTGTTTGTTTGTTGTTTGTTAAATGAATGCAAAATGCAACTTTAATAACCTATATCCAATTGCAATAAAATATTGGATAAATAATTAACATATTATAATTAACCTAATACTTAAAAAAATGTGCATATAAAAAGGTCTTTTTTTTAAAGTAATTAATATTTTTATTGAGCAGGGATACATTAAATTGAACAAAATGACAGTAAGGATTTTAAAATAAAATATTCTATTTCAAATAAATGCTTTTTTAATTAACTTTGTTTTCTTTAAAGGATACTGAAAAACTAATATACATGATTCCCACAAAAATATTAAGCACCACAACTGTTTTCAACATTGATAATAATCAGAAATGTTTCTTGAGCAGCAAATCAGCATATTAGAATGATTTCTGAAGATCATGTGACACAGAAGACTCTGGAGTAATGATGCTGAAAATTCAGCTTTGATCACAGGAATAAATTACATTTTCACATAGAAAACAGTTATTTTCAATTGTAATAAAATTTCACATATTGAAATTTTTTATGGTATTTTTGATCAAATAAATGCAGCCTTGGTTGGTAAGCCATTATGGATGCAGCATGTAATTAAAAAAAATGTAATTTAATCCGCCAAATTTGCTTTATATCTGTAAACATATTGGCAGGGAGTACATACTAAATTAATTATTGTTTCAATGTATTTGCTTGTCCACCACTAAAATCCCATTAGTCTGTGATGCTGCACTTAACCTGTGCAGATTAGAATATTTTTATTTGGAAAAACTTTTCCTGGAAATTAAACAACATGAGATCACACACACACACACACACACACACGCACGCACACACACACACAGACACACACAGACCGAATGCAGTCATCAGTTCTCATCTGGGCTGGTGCATAAAGTGCATCATCATCATCATTTTACCACAAAGAGTATTACCGTAAATGGTCTCTTTCAGGAAATTAATAACCGTCATCCATGACAGAAAAACAATGGCTTCACCTCTGCTGATCAATATGTTAGGACCCTCTTGCGGTTAAGACATGTGGTTTGCTGGATGATGGAAGAGTTCAAGTGTTGCCTGTGTGATCCTCTTTGCATTCACCCTTTTGCTACAATATACTGGCAATCTCTGAGCTGCAGGAATACGGAATGTAAATATCAGAATCATTTATTAGCCATTAGTAAAATAATGATCAAAGCCAAAACCGTCAGTGCAGAAAGGGTGTGAATTCTGATCAGTTCTGTTAAGGGTGGAAGGATTTTGCATCCTTCCTGTTCTCAGATCATGACATTTTTGTGCCTTGGCATGACCTTAAAGTGGAAAAACAATTCGCTGCCAGCCCGTATCTGTCTGAAACAGACTGCTTTAAAGGAACACTCCACTGTTTTTGAAAATAGGCTCATTTTCCAACTCCCCCAGAGTTAAACAGTTGAGTTTTACCGTTTTCGAATCCATTCAGCCGATCTCCGGGTCTGGCGGTAGCACTTTTAGCTGTAGCTTAGCATAGATCATTGAATCTGATTAGACCGTTAGCATCTCGCTCAAAAATGACCAAAGAGTTTCGATATTTTTCCTATTTAAAACTGGACTCTTCTGTAGTTACATCGTGTACTAAGACCGACGGAAAATTAAAAGTTGCGATTTTCTAGGCCGATATGGCTAGGAACTGCCGTACCATGGGTGCAGCAGGCGCAATGATAGTTACCCAGCTGGGGACTATTTTCAGGCGCTGCGTAATATCGAGATGCTAACGGTCTAATCAGATTCAATGATCTATGCTAAGCTACAGCTAAAAGTGCTACCGCCAGACCCGGAGATCGGCTGAATGGATTCGAAAACGGTAAAACTCAACTATTTATCTCTAGGGGAGTTGGAAAATGAGCCTATTTTCAAAAAATAGTGGAGTGTTCCTTTAAGGAATGCCAAATGATCTAATGCCTCATGAATCTCACAGCAGAAAAAGAGAAAGTCATGCAGATGAAAGTCATAGCAGAGTCATCTAAGTCTTGAGCGGCAGGGCGACTCATCAGCACACACTCTGGTCTGAGAGCTCAGGAAGCAGGACGAATGTGAATGGCACTGTTGTGTGAGCACCGCTGATTCACTGCATGGCCACTTACAGTCTCTCAGCATGACAAAAGACTGGAGACCACCAGTGTGACCTCTGCAGAGAATTTGACCCTGCCAGTAGATGTGGTGGGATCATCAATGCATTGTGCATTATGAACTTGGTACAGCAAACACGGTGCATTCACAACAGATCACAGGGAAACTGCTCAAGAATATCATAAATGGACTGATAATCAGAAGGTTTGTTTTCTATATAGGCCTATCTTTATTGATAGTATCAAATAATGCTTGATGCACAAGAACTGTTGGTAGGCCTTCGTGTGAACACAAAATGTCCATAATCATTAATTGCATCTTTCAAAAGAGGATTAGACATTATTTATGATGATCTACATTAACCTTCAACTTTAACTTGGAGATAATTATTAAAGACACATAATAGTTGGTTTGTTAACCAATGCTGTGTGAGGCCATTGGGGACATTGTGTGATTTTTTACAATTGAAATATGAAGTTTAATGTCAAACAGTTTAATGATAAACACCCTAGTAAAAAAGTGATATATTTAAAAGACATTTATTTCATACTACAGTTTTTTTCAACTGCTTACACACAAAATCTTTACTTTGATTCTTTTTGCAAAACACAACACAATTCTCTATGTAACACAAAAATCAAACAGGAATTAATATTATGGCAAAGGTGTTTGCAAATGTTTGCTTTTGAATGTTTTGAATGCAGTGCTTCATTTTGCAAGAGATGTGAGGCATTTTGCATTTTCTCGGCCTTTGACTCTTTTTGCAAAACACAACACAATTCTCTATGTAACACAAAAAATCAAACAGGAATTAATATTATGGCAAAGGTGTTTGCAAATGTTTGCTTTGAATGTTTTGAATGCAGTGCTTCATTTTGCAAGAGATGTGAGCCATTTTGCATTTAGTGTGTGCAATTCATGATTTGTGTGTAAAGCTTTGAAAAAAAACAAGAGGCAAAGTTTTTGAAAATGTGTGTAAGCAGTTGAAAAAAAAACTGTAATTATAGCACATATTTTATAGTACATATTTACTGACATATCACTTGAGACTTACTGATGTAAAAATTATAATTAAACTTTATTTGGAGTACTACTTGTGCACAATGCACACTTCTTAATATTAAACCAAAAATGTGTTTTAATGTCACTGTTGATGAGGATGGTATGATCTTTGAATAATATCAGTCTTTAAATATCTTGCAATTAAAGTGTATCTAAAGTATACTTGCAATACTTCCACTTTAGCACTATCAAATATACTTCAGTATATCTTTA